>NW_001809800.1:1489969-1739244 GCF_000149425.1 Meyerozyma guilliermondii ATCC 6260
TGCGAAGTCGGTCTTATTTGCGGTATTAGGTATAGGCCGAATCGAGATAGCCGAAAGAATGAGGAGGCGAGTGGTTATTTTTAAGTGGTTCTCAGACCCACCTGCACTGCGCACTCTTCGCTTTTACGCCCTTCCTGCATGTCACGGCCCCAGTGCATACTCGAGAGCCATTTTGGGTCGCAGCCACATAACGTAAAAGGGGACATTAGACGGTGTAACTTGCAAGGAAATAAGTTGCGAGAGAAGGATGTACCAAGAAACATAATTTTGTGGTGTTGTGTATTTTTTGTTTTTGGCGACTTAGGCGAATTTTAGCTTAGTATCCCAGAACAGAACTGTCATGCATCGGCCGCAGACTTCCGCTGCATGAATCGGGCGTAACCGTCGTGACCCGCGCATACGACGAACTGGGTCATGTCATGAAATACGATAGAAGCAAAAGTATAGAGAACGGTTCTGTTATAGTTGCTACAGACGTAGTGGCTTCCACCAGTTTTATGGGCTATTTTATGGGCTATTCTACTCTCCTACCATAACTCAGAAGTCCGACATGAAACGGCTGAGATTGGTGCAGTACATAGGTCCAGAATATACTTTCACAACAAGAATGCAACCGCTACGGCAATTCCAGCCAAGCCAGTTCCGTATGAAGTAGCACCAAATCCGCTATCCTTGGAAGAAGATTTGGAAGTTGGTTGAGCACTTGAAGTCGAGTTGCGGGAACCAGCTCCAGCTCCAGCTCCAGCTGCGGAACTGGCCTTGGAACTAGCACCTGTGCTGCTCTTGGATCCAGATCCAGAGCCTCCAGAGCTGTGTGCACTGGTTATGGAACCAGAAGCAGCACTTGAAGCTTTGCTGGAAGCAGCACTAGAAGCATTACTGGAAGCACCAGCAGAACTAGAAGCACCAGCAACTTTACTTGAAGCACCAGATGCCTTGCTAGACACACCAGAAGCTTTCGAAGCTTGACTGGATGCCCCAGAAGAAGCTGCAGTAGCGGCACCGCCAGCACCAGCACCAGTTTTGGAGCCAGTTTTGGAGCCAGCAGATGCACTTGTAGATGCACCTCTTGCTGAAGACGCAGTGGTTGCAGCAGCAGCTGCAGTAGCAGAACCTGAGTTTGCTGACGATTTTGCGGCATTGCCAATTGCACCACTTCCACTGGGAGAAGTGCCCAGTCCAGAACCGCTAACCAGAAGCACCACCTGTGATCCTCCGTCACAGAAGAATGTTTGCAACGTATAGCCGTTGCCACTAGGACAAGCGTAGAACTTTCTTCTGTCGTCGGCACTATTGAAACGAACCTCATTGTTCTCAATACCCCAATCTTTACTGGCTTGATCATGATCAGAAACCAACACAATTCCCTCAGGAGTATTGGCCACATATTGACCTTGAACCGTCATGAAACCACTTGGTTCTTGCAAATTGAACAGTGCTCTATTGCCCTTGTTGACAGTTATCTTGCCATTGTCATAAGTAACAGGACCATTGACAGAGCCACCTTGAGCCACGGCCTGAAAGATCTGGTCAGCAGAGACACAGGCTGCTAATGCAAGAAAAAGTTGAATCGAGAGCATTTTTTTATTTTGCAAATCTTTATTTAGGTTTAAGTTTGAAATTTCGCGCAGCTATGGCAACTCGCGCTATTTATGTCGAACCCGCCGACCGCTTAACCGCTGAGCCGCATACACGTCAATTGGTCAGTTCCTGTATGTGGAATGCCAAGTGCAACTTCTTAAAATAGGCATGACTCCACAGCCACGAAAATACCTCAGACATTCCACACAAGCCACCAGTATTTTTGTCATCTGTGAATGGTGGCTTGGCTCTTGTCTCGTTCTTGTATTGGCCCTTTTCGGTGCACTAATACCTTCCCTGCAATTGTGCCCTGGCCCAAAAGAACATAAATCGTGCAGGGTCTCTTACGTAATTGTGCGCGATCGCGCATTGTCGATGGCACGGCTCAACTGTGGAGGCAGAACACCTGAAACAAAGGCACGATTATGAGCGTGGTTAATGTTTGAAATGGCTAATCCTCAATTGTTCGTGTGCATTTGCATTAGTAGGCCTGCATCTATATTAAGCTATTTTAAGAATGCTATTAACGATGAGTTTAACGAATCTCACTACCAAAGATGATTGTAAAAAACTTTTCGTGCCACTTGAGCTTGACATTGCCGTTGGAGTCAACCAGTCTCGTTTTCTGCCAATTTGATTATAAAACTGTTGCTCGTGTAATTCCACCTCTTTTTAAACCTGTTACGAGGTCCACGAGTTTGGGGTCGCGCCATTTGGTTCTTCTTATCAATTTCCAAGAAACAAAAATAGCAATATTGATGAAAATGAACAAGTACGAAAACAAGAATGACTTGATGTCCCATGCTCCCGGCAAGAAAACAGGGGTAAGAACTGACGAAAATCATTACAAATGCTGATACTCCCACCAAAGATTCCAAGCCAAGGTTGGTACCACGGTTTTGAACGGAAGTGTATCTCTGTCAATGCCCTGAGCTTGTAATGCTCTGTAGAAAGAAACGTAGACAACACAAAGAATCGTAAAGTTCATCAATTGACACGAAGTGATGATATTGATAATCCAGTCAAGAACAACCTTGGACAGCTCTCCCAATTGCAAGAAAGAAAGCAATGCCCACAAGAGAGAGATGATGACACAGTACATAGGGATACCTGTTTTCGTGGTAGCTGTCAAAATTTTGGGTGCATATCCATCAAGGGCCACACCATATAATGTTCTTGATGAGCAATAAGTATACGAATTACCAGCAGAAAAAGCTGCTGTAACCAACAATCCGTTCATGATATGAGGAAGGACCTTGATTTTCAAGTTGCTCATGGCAATAACGTAAGGCGAACCTCCAGCTCCTGGGGCACTTCCACCCATGGTGCTCACCAATTGAGGATCGTTATAAGGAATTAAAACTCCTACACAGAGAGAACCTCCAATAAAAAAGATGGATAATCTGATGAAAACCTGCTTGAAGGCCGAGGGTAACGTTTTGCGAGGATTAATGGTTTCAGATGCAACCGTAGCAATATACTCGGGACCGGCAAACGTAAAACAGGCTTGGATTAAACATGCGAGAAATCCTTCAAATCGACCAAGATCTCCAGTAGCAATCCATTCATTCATGGGGCCGGGGTTTTTCCAGTAGCGGAACCCAAACGCATCGTGTTGCGGGTTTCCACCTACCATGGTGACAAAGGTGAAAATTATCAAACCAGTTGCCAAAATAACTTTTCCCAACGAGAGCCAGAATTCGGTTTCTCCATAGATAGCCACGCCAAAGACATTTATAAGAAAGTACAACGCCATCTGGATGGCTAGCGGGATTGCAGCCGAGTAGTCATCACGCCAAAAATGGATAATAGAGTTGACTGTTACCACTTCGAATGGAATTTGGGCACAACACAAGAACCAGAAATTCCAAGCGGTGGTGATTTCAAGTGCTTCGTCACAACACCGGCCCGCCAATCTCACAAAGGGAGAAGTAATGGGTAAATATGTCACCATTTCAGCCGTAGACATGGTAATACACAAGATGGGAATTGACCAGACCACGAACGCCAAGAACAAATTCAAAGGTCCACCTTTTGCTAACGCCTTACCGATGGCTACGAACAACGCCAGGCCAATTGTGGCACCAATTCCTAATAATTGGACATGTCTGCCTCTCAAAGACCGATGTAAAGCATTGCCAGAGTCAGCCGTAGAACTGGTAATTCCACTATAAACCGAACCGGTATCCTTCTCCTTGTCACCTTGCAACTGTTCTTGGCCACTGGGCACGAGCTGAACCACCCCTGAATCCGTGGCGTCGTTGGAAGTGGAGGGTTTGGGAATATGGGGCACAAAATTATCGTGAAGAAATGAAACAAATGTCATAATGAATGTTATAATAAATTAAGCATGCAATGAGGGCCCTCGGTGAAAGAGCGAAAAGTGGCTAGCGTCCAGAATTTCAATCAATTAATTTTGTAGAAATGTTAAGCCCTATAAATATTTTCAAAGAAATCAAAACCTGACAGTGAGAAAAAAAAAATCAGAAAAAAAAAATTCGGGGCGAATGAAAAATTGTGGGGGAACACCCTAAACCGGAAAATTACGACGGCGAAAAATATTTCTCATGTACCAGTGACCGTGGCTCCAAAACAAGCCCCAATATCATATATTTGTAAACTTTGACCTGTAAACTTTTACGGTATAGACTTCGACTCGAAAACGTTATATCATCTGGGGCGCTAATATGACGTAATCGGACCACCGGCACCGCTATTGGTGGGCGATTGGTGGACTGCGCCAAAGTTGGCGTGGTGATTACATAAGTAGACATAATAATTATCTTGGCAAAAAATGAATTTGCACCCAGAAACAAAGTGTCGTATATTTCGATAAACAACTTTTGATTACATTTTGGTTTGCTATTCTAGCAGAACATCATTCCCAATGCAACAGCAAAGGCTCCCAAGGTAAATCCGGCGGAATTGGTAGAAGCGCCATTGGTTTCTGAAACAGACTCAGTAGAGGTGGAGTTGTTATTTGAACCTTTATTTTCTTGCGTAATATTGGCACATGCAATTCTCGAGTTGTTCAGGAAGTGGACCACCACAGATCTTCCTCCAATGAAGGCTGGACTATCAGAATTCAATGAAAGGTACTCGTCAATGTAGGTAATGTCATCGGAAGGAGCAGTAAGGTTTCCGTGTCTACGAGCCAAATCTCCCACCTCGGTATCGTCGAGGGTTGTTGCTGTAGAGCTGCCATTGTAGGGGTTCAAGTGCAATTTTGTGCCCATACAGTCACCATTGGAAGGTACTGGGAGCTCATGAACGTGGTATGGAAATGGGCCTCCAGTTTCTGGAAGTCCTTCCAATTTAACAGAGACAGAAACACTTCCATTGCTGGTTCCAGCAAACTCAACTTGTCCTTGAAGCTTGTTGTCAAACTTAGCAACGTATTTGGCACCTTCTGGCGAGTCGTTGGCTTTTTGCAACTTTGCGAAAGCTGCGGTTGCGAAAAATACACCTGAGAGTATTTGGTTGAAATGAACCATAATTTTGTCTACCACAAACAAAAATGGTACCCCGAACTTATATACTACAGCCGGACCGAAACGGGCCCGGGAATCAAAATTTCCAATTGAAAACAGCAATTGAAACAATAGGCAGTTGCAGCGACATGCATGAGGTGTTGCATAGAGATTTTCGAGATAACTCCAAAAGGAAACTATAGCCACGAGTGCCGGGTAAATTGTCGTTTAACGCCCAATGCCGGCGCCAAAACCGACTATATTCTTGTTACATTGGGAAGAGTAACCTGCACGTGTAAAAATTGCCCCTGAGCCAAAAAAACAATTATATTTTATGACATTTGGCTAACATTTGCACCATCATGAAATAGTGCGAAATCGATGGCCTTTTATAGACCTTGCAGATCTAAGATTTTGGTACAATTATTGCTCAATCTGTGAGAAAACTGCTCAAAATTGCTCAAATTTGCTCGTGTTTTTCAGTGCAACTGCAATTGATCTAAATGCTCGTTACTATGAGCCCCGTTCTCCGCTTTTGCGAGACCGGCATTAACTGGTGCATTGGATGAACTTGGTTCATTTTTTTGGTGTACTAATTTTTGGCGGGCTGGTTTGTTTCCTGCAGTACGATCCTCATGTGATTCTGAAAACCAGCTGCAAACGAGCAACCATGTATATCCCACTTTTAGGAAGAATATCAATATTGGAATGGCCGGTGATTATTATATCGTTTATTCTATCATGGCTCGAGTATGTCGTATCCACAATTACAAACATTCTTCCTCGAGAAGTGATCGATTTTTTTACAGCTACCGTTTCGTTGTTATATAAATTGACACCAAATCCCATAACTTTAATACTGTCTTCCCAAAAAGAATCGAGAGATGGTCAGGTATCATACAAATACTTCTATAAGCGTGCACCTGCGGTCCATAAAGGAGAACATGAACGAATGGTGGATATTCTTAATGCTGCGGACGTGCAAGAAATGTGTCAAATCCATGGTTATGACGTGGAAAACCGCATAGTTCGTACGAAGGATGACTACTTGTTGACCATCCAGCGGATAATCAAACCTGGGGAGCCCAAAAGAAGGTCGAATGGAAGGGTGGTATACTTCCACCATGGACTATTAATGAGCTGTGAAGTATGGGTTACCATGGTTCAGACCCACCAAAACTTGCCGTTTTTGCTTTATGATTTGGGGTATGATGTGTGGTTGGGCAACAATCGAGGAAACAAGTATTGTCAGAAACATTTAATTTTCCCCATCAAATCGGAACGATTCTGGAATTTTTCCATCGATGAATTTGCCATGTTCGATATTCCCAATTCCATCGACTACATCCTCAACGAGACAGGTGCAAAGACCCTCACGTATATTGGCTTCTCTCAGGGAACAGCCCAAGCTTTTGCTGCCGTTTCGATCAACCCAGATTTGAACAAGAAAGTGGAACAAATCATTGCAATATCCCCTGCTACAACACCACATGGCCTCTATTCACGGTTCCTTGATATCCTCCTCAAATCGTCACCAAATATTGTGTATCTCTTGTTTTCAAGAAAAACGCTTATGCCATCAGTATTCTTTTGGCAACAAATCATGTATCCGCCATTTTTTGACACAATGATCGACATATCCAACTATATCTTGTTCAACTGGAGGGCACATAACATTACCAAGCTTCAAAAGCTCTGTTCTTACGCACACTTGTACTCGACAACTTCGGTGAAAACTGTGGTTCATTGGTTCCAAATCATCGGCTCAAAGAAATTTCACATGTACCGAGACAACGCATCGACAATTGGCGGATCCACCTCGATAACGTACCCGCTCAAAAGCATAAAAATACCGATTCATTTGATATACGGAACCACAGATTCACTAGTCGATATCGATGTGATGTTGAGCCAGCTTCCCAATGAAAATACCACTGCGCAGCCCGTAGAAAACCACGAACATTTGGACAACATATGGGGTTACGATGTCAAGCAAAAAGTGTTTACTCATGTTTTGAATTACCTTGACGAGGCTTTACACGCATCACCTCCACTGCCCGTAGAACGTATTGAGCAGTCGTATTTAAAGGCAATTGGAAGTGGAGATGAATCTTCTACGCTTCACAATGATATCAAAGAGGTGGAATTGAGCTACCGAAAGCCGTCTGCGAGTGGATCATTGTTTCTTTAGAAGTCGGTGGTAATTATTAGTCAACTGCAAGCTAAAGTAAAATTGTCTTAGCTGAAATATTATTGACATTTTCAGCTGAACTGCAATTTTCTAACCTGCAGTTTCTGAATCACCATTGCCTATACGATCGACACTTGTTTGATATCCTAGTCTTATTGTCCCATTTGTTCATTCTGGGACCTGTGTGCGCGAATCAATTGCAGCACGAAAAAATGTTGCAACCTTCTTACCTAATCAGGAAACCCCTGACGTTGCCACAGTAAAGGGACCAGTTTTATAGAACTTCAGTTTTGGATCATGTATTAGTTGTACCCTATACCTTGCAATGCAGATGTAAGAAGATGTGGTCTATCTCCAACGGCCGTTCCCGTTTCCTGCGTGCGCCGCAGCCTCATGTACGATGGGCGTGCGGCCACCGTTTACGGCAAGATTGTATTCGGTAGCGGCAAACTGCAAATCCTGCTTTTCACCACAATGGCTAGTGAATCAAGGGTAAGTAATGGAACTGGAGGCGATGAAACTCTGCAGCTAAGAGACTGGATTTTTGATCATTTTGCATTCAGCAAATAGAAATTTAAATAACCACATGTTTATGGTGGTGAAACAAGTCCAGTAGTTTCCACAGTTAAACAATACTAACTTTAGATGAGCCTTGAACGAGGACTGTTTTCACAATATCTGCCACATAGTAAGTACCAGCGTGTTTTTCCATGCATTTTCCCATGTTTTTAACAGCTTCTAACTAGATCTTATAAACCGTCTTCACGACTCGCAACCGCCAACTTCGGGCGGTACAAATTACATTTCCGCAAGAAATGACCCCATATACTCCGAGCTCCAGAAGCTTACACATCAACCCCAACCGCAAACAATTCCTCGGTCACAACAATCTTCGATTAATCACTATTCCAACCAAATACGAATGGTTCTCGACCACTTGATGAGTAAAGATTTTGTCGACGACAGTGCAAGAGCCATGTTGGAAAGCCGACTACTCAATCTTACCAGCTACATTCCTGTGAGGTCTGAGAGCCTCCGTCAGGGTCAAATGTTTTATCCTAACGAACGGTTATCGAAGGTTCTCATTGACAATTATACCTCGTTGGTCACATTTGCATCGTCTTACTTCAATCTCTCGCTTGCATCTCATATAACTCGGTACTTGGTAGACCTCATCTATGCCCTCGAGTACTGGGAATTATATCATTTGCTATATTTCATTCCCAATTTGGACTATTTCTTCAAGCTTATAGGCATCGATGTTATCACCACTCCCTTTGGTCCATTGGTACGGCCTCCAGAAACATACTGCTCCGATACCATGTCACAGGGCTTTGAGTACCCGTTCCCTTATCCTTTTTACAACTATTCATTCCATTCCTTCGATCCATCTGCTTCGCAAAAAAAGCAGAGTGCAATCCACATCACACCGTATGTTGATATAACCCTCACACACGACGAAGAAAGAAACTCCCAGGCGAGAGGCAGAGCAAAGTTGGATATGGCTCGAGGAGAGCAGATCCGCAAGCAAATTGATCGTGGTAGTAAGGAAAAACACAATACGGCTGAGTCAACCGAGTCCAGCGAAGATAACCAAGAAGATGATGATGATGACGACGACGATGACGACGATGACGAAGATGAAGATGAAGATGATGACGATGATTCTATGGACGCTGGTGATGATTACAGAGGCCCTTACAACGGAGAACATGGGTTTAGTGACCATGTAAACTACGATCAGGCGCTGAACCGAATCATGGTGAAAAACGAAGCGGGACAACAGAGCTTTGCCATCATACCTATCGATGGGCGGAATTTTGGCGGTGACAAGAAGACAAAGAACAAGTCAGGAGTGATTCATCAATGCCACTTGATTGACCCACAAAGCAACCAGACATGCCTCAAAATATTCTACGGTAAAAACGAACTTTTGCGCCATCAAGAATTTGTGCATGCCACCAAAAAGAAGATATACAAATGTATCTACTGCAGTCAGAACAACAACAAGGTGCAAAGCTATCCTCGGCATGATTCGTTGGCGAGACATATACGACGGAAGCATGGCATTACAGGCCGTGATAATAAGATGGCTGTCAACTATGCTAAAGCCAACGTCGAGATTATCGATGAGTCCTTGCCAAGGGTAGATATGACCGAACCCGTACCCACAGAAGAAACATCTCCGTCGAAAGAGGTGGTGGTAGCGTTCACAGAGCAGCCGTCCTGGAAATTTGTGCCCGACGTCCCAGCTCCGGATACCACAGCCACCAGTCCATTCTCGAAATTTCTGGCGCGAGGAAAGTAATATGGGCATAAGAACACTTATTGGCATACGTACGCATAAAAATACGAAGGAGTACCCATAGAATAGCATTTAATCTGTATTTCACAACCACCGTACTGCATGTGCTTTTTACCAAGACCGTCTCAGTTGGCTGCGAAAAAGTCGTGCGCCTAGGTGCAGAAATTCTGAAGTGATCAAATTCATTGCAACTACTTATAGTTGGTTTTCCAAACTTGATTCGACAAAGGTTTCCGGTGCCAGTAGTTTCCTCTGCCTCTTGCGTGGCTATTTCCAGACTATAGGTACAAATCTGGCTTATTTGAGATATTCCGTTGTCATTTACAGAGTTTAGTATTTGTTACTCCGATCTTCCAACAAGTAGACGACGAATACATCCCTGAACAACGACCAAAAACGTTTCTGCGAAAACTATTCTCGATCTACTGCTGATAAAACAAGCATTATTTGTTTCGAAACCTTTCTAACCAACACTTATTGCACCTTACCTTTAACGCCACAAAGATCATGGACCTTCCTATTCTTCACCGAATGACAGAATCGCTCCCCAAGAGCCAGTCTACGTCGTCTCCACCTCCCCCTAGCTCCTCAAAGCTGGTTGACTCCGTACCTCTTATCGAAGTGCTCAAAGAACAGGGCGATCTCAACGAGGACGAAATTGTGAAAATACTAAATGTTTGTAATCCTTCTAACATTGAAGAATATAGCGAGCATTTATTAAAAGTGTGCACCATTCTCTATGAAAATAAGATAGACAGGGAAAACTTCAAAATTCTCGAAACAAAATTCATCGAACTAACCGACCATGTGCTGCAGTTCATGCAAGAACAAGACTTTATGACCACCGAATCTCATTTGATCATTGAAAAGTGTTTTGATATCCTCATAGTCATGGCCACCGATGGCAAATCTTTTGCCTTGGCTTCACGAGCAATTCGGTTTTTGACTCAAATAATCATGGGTTTGAGCTATTGGCAGATATATAACCTTTTATTGTGGAAACCTGCCATCTACCAGTTTTTGCTCATCATTCACTTTGACCTCGAAGAGTGCTACAACAACTTTATAAGGGATTATAGTTCCTATGTCAGAAAGCAAGAAAGTGAGCAACGAATAGTGACGAGGTCAAGGGCACAATCACTGACTAATATAGTGGAAAAGGAAGCAAAAATAAGCGATTATTCCGAAGACGATCAAACAGAAGACAGCGACAGCGATCAAACTGACGATTTTCCATTCATCCAAGAAAAGCCAAAGGTCAAAAGGCAAAAGAAAGTCAAGAAGGAAGAAAAGCCTCAAGCTATTGGGCAAGCGTACCTCAAAAGCACCGGCAGTGAAGCCGAAGCAACAGACAATAAATGGCAAACAAACAAGTCTGCCAACTATGATCCCGAGGTTGTGCACGAGTGCCAACTTCCCGCACCTGATGAGCCAGGAAAGATGTGTTTGCGTCGTTTTTCACGTAAGTATGAGCTCATTAGACATCAGGAAACGGTCCACAGCAAGAAGAAAAAGTTATTCAAGTGTTACGTTTGCATCAAACAAACTCCAAATGTGCTACCAAGAATATTCACAAGACATGATACTCTTGCCAAGCATATTCGAGTGAACCATAAAATATCTGGTCGTGAAGCGAAAGCCGAAGTTCAATTTTCCAAGAAGCACGCTGAGATTGTCGAAGAAGGCGATGTCACCGTACAAGTTGGTAGAAGGAAAACGAAGGTCGACTACGATTTGAGAGCTCATTTGGAGATGGAGCGCACAAGGCGGGACGGAAGTGACCCAGACTCCGTGGTAGAGGTTGGGAAGTTTGATGAGTCCGATGACCCGGAATCAATTGAAGAAATAGTCATGGAAGAGCCGGTTTAGTAGTATGATGTATTTGCTATTTTACATATTCATTGTGAACTCAAAAGTTTCACGGCAGCTTCTTCGTAGGCCCGCTGTTCTAAAATCGCCTTTCTGACATCTTCGTCGACATCGTCAAAGATTTCGGCTGGGATATCCCTCAACCCCGTTAATTTTCTCGAAGCGTCAGGATTGTATAATTTTGTGTCCCAGTATATTTGTCCTGGGAGATCATTCCCCTTTGTTATACGGTGCACTGTAGGCTGAGTTCCTGAAGGGTAGAATGTGAGGCCCGTGTAAACGTCTCTAACACCGCAAAATGTTTGACTGCGTTGGCTAAGAAGGCTCGAATTGTACTCGCGAGTCTTATACGCCATTTGGTACATCCATGTTGGATCGGATTGGTACGCTACCAGTGCCGAACCTGCTAATGGAGGAGTACCTGAGCCCGTCTGATTTGCTTCTGAGTAGACGGTAGCTGCATTAAGTGAGTATTTGTAGAGTTCAGTTGGATCGGCGTACTCACCCGCAACGTCTCCGTTGTCAATTGCCTTCTGCTCCCAGAAATCATCCACGACTTTCTTTCCGTCTTTTAATATCCGAGCACCAAACTCTCTGAAGATGGATCGAGCCGTGACTAAATTGACCGAGCGACCTTTGTACGAATTAGGAATGATGTGTCGTTCAATGAGGTCCATTTTTTCGGCATCGGTGCATACTTTTTTGAATAAATTGTGGTGGGTCTTGAAAAGAAGGTAAGAGTCACGGAACCCTACCAACCGTGCTGGCTCAGTCGATACCATATAGAGTCTTTCGCCTTGACCAAGCACGGTAAACGTATTTATACGGTACTGTCTTCCCCCCTTTAATCTTCCGAATTCATCCACTTTTTCCACCGCTTTGGGGTCTTCATCCATCACCACCTCGTCGTTTTCAATATTAATGAGGTTTCCGTCGTCGTCATAAAACCCATCTTGGCCTGCCTGGACTATGGGCTTTCTCCCTCTTCTTTTGAGTTTCTTCATCACTTTTTTTGGCGCTTTTGGAGCCGGACTGGCACCCGGTTGTGGAGTGTTTTCGTTCTCTTCTTCCTCTTCTTCCTCTTCCTCTTCACCTTCGCCTTCTACGTCCATTTCTGCGTCATCCTGAATGTTCTCGTCATCTGCCAGAAGGTCATCGTCATCTTCGTCGTCGGTAACTTTTCTTCTTTTCCGCCGGCTCACTTGCACCTCTTCTTCGTTATATTCCTCGTCATCATCCTCGTCGATATCTAACCCTGAAAGATTTGGTCTCTGTGCACGTCTACGGGTTGCTCTGGACGACTCGGTGGAGTCGGGAGAAGCCAGTCGTAAGCTGCGGCGTGATCGAACCATGGGCTGGTGTTGTGAAGATAAAAAGTTCGGCGCGCGCTACAAAATGTTAGCTTCCTCAAGTAATTATATTCGCGCCAAATCTACCTCGTTCTTTATGTTAAGGACGCCGCTACGAACATTAGGTTCCATCCGCCAGTATTCTACTCCTGTCCCATCCATATCCTCGTTCTCCTATATTGATGATGACTTTTTGTCAGCTGTAAGTCAGCGGGAAATTGCGAAATATTTAGATAGTCTTGGACCATTTCCGTCCTATTCTCAAATATTAAATCCCCAGCACTTTTTTCAAAATGAATTGCTTCTCAAGTATGTGGAAAAGGATCCTCATCCTGTTTCCCTTCGTCAGTTGGCCGGTTATGGTAAGGTGTTGACAAAACAGAAGATTGTTAACAGTGCCAATTTTGTTCGAATCGAGCTTCCAATTCGATTGGCAATACGGATCAGAGACTTACAAACCCTCCCTTTCGGTGTTGTTAACAACCTCCATCTTGCACAGGTTTATGAGAGTTATTACCGGCTGTTTAACGTTCTTCGGAGGTGGCCGAAAATCACTACTTTGGATGACAATGAAGCGTTCTGTTCTGTCCTCTCCAATCTACTCACCGACCATATGTCCAACTTGCCCCACTTGATGATGGGTGCCTTGGAAGTATCCATTTTGGACAGTCTTAATCAGAACGATTTGGATCAGTTTATGAGTCTGATGATACGATCACGAATTAGCAGGCGAGTCATAGTAGAAGAACACTTATCGCTCACCGACAATTACAAGACTGCTCCCTATTCAAGCAAGCCTCCTGACTATATTGGGGGAATATTTCATCCGTGCAACGCAGCTGAGCATTTCCGTCATGTTGCCGAAGTCGTCAAGGCATCGTTAACTGATGTATATCCAGACAAGGAAAAGATGCCGGATCTTGAAATAGATGGTGATTTAGACACAAAGTTCCCATTTATGGTTCCACATCTTCATTACTTGTTTGGCGAGATCTTGCGAAACTCATACGAAGCAACCATCAAGACCCATGGAGATAAAACCTCACGAAAATTACCAGCCATCAAGATAACAATCATAAACGGGAAAAAGCAGGTCATTCTCCGGATCTCAGACAGAGGGGGCGGGCTCTCTCACGACAAGTTATCCAACATCTACTCCTTTGGCAAAAGTCCTCAAAGAGCAAGAGAGTCTTTGGCCAAGTTTCATCGTATACCAGGACTCAGACTACAAACCAACTTTAAGTTGGCAGGCTCTGAAGATGACGAGTCTCACCAGGATGCCCTCTTGCTGCACACTTCTCTTGGAGAACAGCAACAAAATGATCAAAAATCTTCCACATTACAGACTTTGATATCCAGACCTCATCAGTATAGGCTTGGCCTTGGCTTGCCAATGAGTCGTATATACGCGGACTACTGGAATGGAGACTTACAAATGAACTCACTAGAGGGCTATGGCTGCGATACCAGCTTGACCCTCAGTAAATTGGGATTCCACTCCAACACGGTTCTGTTGGATCGAGCATACTAGATAAGAGACAAAAGAGGTGTACTGAAATTATTTGTACCATGTGCGACTGATACTTTGGGAATATTCATTAACCCGATGATCATTGACGTTCATTTATGAAATCTATAACTAGGTATCAAAAAACATTCTTTATATACTGACCTCTAGTGGTTTACCATGGGTATTAGATTGTACCTTGTTCTGTGTACAGTCCCTTCATATATAATCGAAAATCGCTTCAGTGTATAACAATGGAAAACATAGGACGAAGTCCGATATCGGCGCTTTTAGGGTCAACTTCGGCATCAGATGGTAAAAATGAGCAACAAGCGGGAAGTGGAGATAGTTCTAGTTCTCTGAGCGTAAATGGACTTCAAATTGCAAGTGGACCTGCAAGTGGACCATCACCACAAGTAGACAATAATACTCAGCCTTCGCCAGGAAATAATAATGGAAATGGAGAGAGTAGTCTCCCTGGTCTAGGTCCGCAGCGGCGGCGTCCTCCTTTCAAGTATAAGTATGTTGTTGAAAAGAAAGATGAATTTACTTCAGCTCCATTTCAACGGTTTCAGACACCCAATACCAATGGAGAAACTCAGCAGGGACTTCCAGTAGTCATTCCTTCGTCCATACGAAAGTTTCAGTCGATATATCCTGTTGATCCAGAAAGGCTACGCGTTTCACAACAACAGCAACTTGAAGGTACAGAAGCATTGAAAGCATCTACTTCAGCTACTGGTTCTCCTATACCTTCTATACCCTCCACTACATCTGCTCCACCAATAGCCATACAACCAAGACCTGCAGCAGGGCTGAAGGGCCAAATCAGAATCACCAAATATCCAGCTGTAACCAATGACGACCAAACGAATACCCCAGAACAAAAGAAAAAAGCAAAACGGGCACCCAGGACCTCTATCAGCTCATTAATACACTCCGGAGAGTATCTGGAAGCACCTAAGAGAGCACGGGTAGTACCAAACATCCCACAAGGAACGATTGAAGTAATAGATGTTGAAGATACTGAGCCTAGTGTGCCTGCTGTGACATCTGCAAATAGACCCAGCGAGTCCGCTATTCAATTTGTTCCACCAAACCCTTCAGTTTCAACACAGAAATACGGCGAAAATCCACAGGCGCTGACGCTACCAACTCTGGATTTAGCTGCTCTCAGAGCCAAGTTGACTGCGCCAACCATGTCAGTATTTAAGGCAGAAGAGAACACAGAAGAAGCACCCAAAAAGAAGCGTGGGCCCTACAAAAGGAAGAAAGAAGACACTCCTCAAGATAAACCAGACATTAAACGCAAAGCGGATGAAAAGGCAGAGGGAACCGAACCGAAAAAGAAGCGGGTCATGAAGCCAAAGGCAGAGAAAAAGCCAAAAGCAAAGAAGAAGGACGTCAAGCAGGAACTGCAAGCTCCACCAAAGGAGGCCAAAGATCCAATTCATCCAACCATGACGACTGACAAAGCCACTGTTGGTGGCGCCCGAGTTCCTTCTCCTTCTTTAGTCACCACTGAAAGAGATGCCGCTCAGGAAAGACCCACGATAATATTGGATATACCTCTCCTAGATCCCAAAGACCCCAAGCCAGGGAAGGCCGAGGTTGTCATTGATGTGCTAAAACTTGCCGAGGACAAGTATGGGTGGTCTACAATTCACCCTGATGCCAAGTCTGCGATTGATATCATGGATGAAATGATAGAAGATGACGAAGATGGGGTAGAAGTTGACAATGATGGTGAGGAAGCTGATGACAAGGAGTCTGAGAAACCAAAGGACAAAGAAAAGGAAAAAGATGTCGACAACGATACAGAAATGGAGAACGTGGAAAAAACCAAAGACAAAGATAATGAAAAGGAGAAGAAAGACAAACGGAAAGACGATGAAGACCTTACAGAGGAGCAGTTGGTGAGGCGGCATGAAGCAAAAATGAACAGAAAAGTAGGAAAGTACGATTATGAGGACCCATTCATAGATGATGAGGAGTTACAGTGGGAAGAAGAAATCGCGTCCACGAAAGAGGGATTCTTTGTATATTGGGGTCCATTGGTGGACGATCGCACAAAGTCCAAGAAAAAAAAGTGATGACTTGTATTCTATATAGATCATAGCTGGACTGTCAATAAATTAATATTACTCATTGGTCTCATGATTATCACCCAGTTGGGATGCCAGTTGCTGTTCTGCCTCCTGTTGTTGTTGTTGTCGATGGGGAGCAAAAATCTGGTGTTCGATTTGCTTCACTCTATAGTAATCAACAAACGATTTTAAAACCATAAAAAGGCCAAATGCTATCAATGCATAGGCAAAATAAGGAGTCTTCAGATGTGGTTCAGTATCAACGTTTTGTTGAAATATGTCCGACTTGTACCCATCCACCTTTCCTCCCTTGATAGACAGCGAATGGGTAATATCCACCAGATTAGGGTCTGTTGGTTGATAGCGTATAGGGACCGCATCAAGGCTCCCGAAATTAGCAGGTACCATGTTCCAACCATAGAACACAAATGTTATTCCAAGTCCGGTCCGAGACCCTTCCTTAGCCGCGTGTGAGGTATGCAAAAGGTAGCACAACACAAACCCTACGAATTGGAATGCAACCGTAACCAATGCGTTCCATACAAAGTTGGCAATATTGCCCACCGGCAAGCCTTCCACAAACACCTCGTCCTCATATATTGGTGAGATGATGGTCGACTCCCAATACTCCGGTACCGCATCTGCTGCTGCTTCCTCATACGAAGGTGGGTGTTGTTCTTGACCTATTCGGTTAGATTCTGTATCTGGTTTGGCCATCAAGTTGCGGAACACTCCGTCAGTTCCATGTCCAATAAATTGTCCCGGGGTATTTGGTTGCATTCTTCCAGTCGTAAGGCCATTATTGAGTCGTTCGTATGTCTGCCGTATGGGAACAAAATGGTGAAACACGTTAATTATCCTTTCACGAGCACTTAGTTTCCTAGGTGTTTGCAGCTCAAGATCGAGATTGTTTAGGGAGTTTCGAAGTTCTGCTGATGATCCAGCAACGGGATCTGGTCCTTGAGTAACGGTATTGGCTGTTTGTTGTGGAGAAAGTGAAGTATTCGTGTCTACAAAGTTGTCATCGTCACTATCGGAGAGGCTGTGCCGATTATCGGTTTCATCTAAAGGTGGTTCCTGCGAAGTGTTGAAATGCAGAGAATGATTTCCGTGACCGTCTCCATCGCTGGAACTCGTTCCGCCGCTCAACGGCTGATACGGACTCATTTGTTGGTGTAGACAAAGGTGAGAATTGAGATTACGAATGCGCCACAGATACTGGCAGTATATGCAGGCAAATAGCAGATATAGACTATATATTTGTAGCATTAACTAGTAACACTAGTAGATCTGATTCACTTTAGCTTATCACGATTGCGTACCTGCTTGCGGATGTTGCGGAACATCTTCAACTGTTTAAAGTGTCTTTGGATTAAAAATTCCGTCAACCACAATGGAACATACCTGCTCAAGCAGTGCAACAAGTAGGCGCCATGACCGTGGTAAAGATTGAACCCAGGATCACGTCTCGCCGTGATCTTCCGGACCACTTGATCTGCGTACTTGGCTGGAGATATGGACGTTCTGGTGTTCCGGGACATATTGGTCGCAGCATCGCAACATTCGTACACACCTTCGACATCATACCTCAGTTTGGCAAATGACGATTTCGTATTGGAATCACAGATAGCAGTATTCACACCACCGGTAATCACAGAGTGCACACGAACGCCGAATGGCTCCATTTCAGAGTGGAGACACAAAGCATACTGATCAATTGCAGCTTTTGTAGCACAGTAAACTGAGCCAAAAGGAAGCATTACCCGGGCAGCAACCGAGGCAGTAAACACAATAGTACCCTTGGTTGCGATAACAAAATCACTCATGGTTTTGGTCATATTGATATGGCCAATCACATTTACTTGAAAAATCCTGTCAACTTCGTTTTCTGCCATTTCAATGGCAGGTCCACCATAAGAAATTCCAGCATTGTTGTACAAAATATCGAGTCTGCCACCGGTCTGCTCTTTGACAATCTCGGCAGCTCGATCAAGATCCGCCTTGCTGGTGATATCACAGGTAAATGTATACACACCATGGTCTCTTGTCAACTCGTTTAAAGCCCATTCTACCAGTTTGGGTGCACACCCCAAGACCTTGTAACCCTTTTTAGAGAGTGCAACACAAACCTCGTATCCAATTCCCAGCGAAGCTCCAGTGATTAATGCGTACTTCATGGCTCAACCCAAAACTTGAGATTTGGTCCCAACTTATGGGAACTCTTTCTCATGTGAATTTTGCAACCCCACTCGTTCCAGTTGAAGAACATCCAATGCACCCACTGCCCAACCCCACAAAAAAAACCGCCAGGGCCCATCGCTCATGGTACTTTGATAGTAACGATGAAACGGCCCCCATTATGGCTATATTTCACTCGCGGTTCAGACGACGGAACTGGGTTTCGTATTTGTGTTTTCATCCCGTAGACTTCATTATAGGTGTAGATATCCGGTACTCCGAGATCGACTGCTCCGGGCAAGATACTCAGAGGTGCTGGGGTGCGGAAAGTTTTTGGCATATCCGAAAGATCTGGGAGAGATGGTCCACCTCTGGCGGTCGTCAAGGCTCCTCTCCTCGAAGATCCACGTCCTGTTCCGCTTTCTTCGGTTAAATTGTGACGTCTTTTCCGTCTAGCTTCACGTTCGATCTCCTTATCGAGCCTCTCTATCTCTAATTGCGTAAGCTTGAGCAATGCCGGCGAGTAATCAGCCACAGCGTTGGGATTACGCAAGATCAGATAGAAGTCCTCGCCGTTTGAGTCTATCTTTAGCGAAGGTAACTGATGCCCTCTAATCTCGTCTTCGTTAATTGGAGAACCATCAAAACTGTAGCCAACAAAGAGAAGTGCACGATGAAACAACTGAGCTTGCTCTCTGATACTATGGCTGATGCAGGTGCCAAATTCGCCTGGAAGCTCCATTTCCTCGCACATCGTGCGTGCAAAGTCTTCAGGATCATTGTCGTTATAGTTAAGAATATCCCATTCAAATTGGTCTATCAATTGGGTGTTGTTGATGGTGATATCTATCCTGATAGGCACACGAAGCTCACCGACCATTTCGTCGGGTACACGTCGAAAATCGGTGATTTGTTCCTTTGCAGACGCAAGTATAGCGGAGTAATGGGTCTGAGGAATAAATCGATAATCCTCCAAAAGTTGTTGTATAAATGATTCCAACCGTACAATTGGTTCGTCCATATCCCATAAGAAAGTGTCTCTCAATTTGAATTTGTCTCTCTCGCTCTCAAATTCAAGCCTAATAGGCACCAACGACTGTCGTGGATTCTGTGCCAATTTGCGAGCTACAAGCTCATTTACTTGACGATCAGTATACGCCACCTCGAGGCTCGACGGGTACTTCCTGTTCTGTTGAGGATACACCAATTTGGTGCTGCTGTTAGTCATTCCATTTCCGTAACCCTGATACCCTTCGCCCCAGATACTGTTGTTTAGTTGGTTTTTCGCAGAAAGAGCGATCGAATTCATGCGGAGCTGTTTGATTTCATTGTATGATTTGATATCTCGAAGGAGAGTTTCAATCTCTTCTTTGGAACTTTCTCGTTGGACAGCAAACCGCTTCAAGTATTCTGCATCTTTTGTGATCAAATGTTCGTACAACTTCAAGTCGTACGGCACCTCTTTGCCCTCCTCTTTCAACTTTTCTGACCATTTGTGCAATGACTCGAGTTGTGGAAAAGAAACCTTCTTCAACACCTCGGAGGGTATCTTATAACCTGGAGCAACGATGCTATATTGCATAGGAAGAGCACTCATCGTGACTTGTCCCGGAGCCCCCTGACTCGCTTGTCGCCTTTGATGGAGAGTATTACGAGCATTAATGTTAGAGAAGCTTGGACCACCCATTCCAGCTGGTCCAACTGGTTGGCCAAGAGCCGTGTTTTGACCCATATTGAAATTTTGTGGAGGTATCTGACCTGCTTGACGGGCTCCACCTAACACTTGTTGTGGTATTTGCTGGGCTTGTTGAGCCTGGTGGGGCGGTGGCACCTGTTGACGTTGTACCTGCTGTTGTCGCTGGAGATAATTTCTCATCATTGACTGAAAATGTGGTTGATTTTTCAACTGTTCTAATTGCGCTGGAGTGAGATTAGCAAACTGTGGCGGAAGCATCAGCATCATTCGCTGCTGTCCCTCGGTTCTCGGAGGGCCCTGGTAACTCATGGCCTGGTGGTTAAGTTTGGATTAGTTTCAGCCTTCTCAATTATTGATATTTGACACATCGGTGCACCCGTAACTACAGAGTTGTGTATTCAATTACTTCATAAAATCAAAGATAGACCCCATGTTCACGTACCGTCGTCCACATTCAGCCAAGTACCGGTCAACTATTCCTTGAAAGTGAACAAAATGTTCACGATTTTGCTCCGCTAATGCCTCAATTTGTCCTGACGCAAGCTTGGCTGGCTCACTTCCTTTATCAAAAGCATCGAAAACCGGCTTAAGTTCAGTTTTCCGAGCCTTGTCGACGTCGAAAATAGAACTAAAGTATAGCAATTGGTTGTACAACGCTCGGTCACTGTACTTGTATCTCATGACTCCTTTGCACCCAGTGGCTGTTCCAGATGCACCGATACAGCGCTTACCGTAAACCGAGATTTGTCTCGTGGTGATTCCACATGCTCCATCGTCACATACCAACCATCCGGCGTAGTAAAGCGAAACATGCCTTCTTATCATGTTTTCCAATTGTGCTGCAATGCGGAAAGTTGGAAATGTGTAATGACACTTGTTGCAGCATATTCCGTTAAATGTGACTTTGTAGTCATTGGACGCAACAATACCACCAAATCTGAAGTTGACACCACACTTACACTTCAACACCAAATAGCTACATTGTCTGAAGCGCTCAACATCGCTGATGTTTGACTCCAATGGAACAATTTCACCGGCGTGCGTATCGCTGTTTCTCACGCGAAGAACATACTTCTTGGTGTCAATATCCAAAGATGAGGCGACCCTCATCATATCAATTCCCTCGATCCTTTCCAAAAGTCTCTCTACTGGTGCAAATATTTGCTTTTCCAAGTAGTAATTAGGGTCTGGACGATAAATGGAATCCTTCTTCAACACATCTTGTATTGGTCTCGCTCTGTCGGCTGGTGAGGATTTTTCGTCCTCTGTTTGTGGAGCAGTTATAACAAATGTGATGACAGTGCCTGCTTTGATAACCTTGCCACTTTCTCTTAAGAGCATTGCAACTCTCACCGGTGGCATGGTCTTTCCATTAGGATAGTTGTTGGGATCTTTCGATAATCTCGTGTTGATCTGGAATTTGTTGACTGGAATTTCACCACTTTTGATCTTGGCGGACATCTTCTCCAAATAATCGTAAACGTCCATCAAAGCTTGTTCAGGATCTGAATCTGCTAAAATCTTTTCCAAGATAAAGGTGGATATTTCCTTCGAAAGCTGACAGTATTCTCTTCTTCTCATATCCAACCCTTTCACCTCCAATACAACTTTCTCTTCTCCCGTCTTGCGGTCAATAGAAGCATTCATGGCGGCGTATTTCTTCTTTGCATGGAGCAAAAGTCTTTTGAACACATTATCAATATCAATTTCCAAAAGCTTATATCGCTCATTGACATGCAACTTGAACTGTTCTCCAATCTTGATGGCTTCCTTAAAATCCGTGACACCCGTGTCGATCATAACAGAGTCAGTATCACCGTACACAACTCTCAATCCTATTGATTCTGCAAGTTGTCTCGTATCCATCAAAATCTCACGACCTTTGTTGGTGACCAACATGGCCAATGGTTTGGCGTAGAATCTCGAGTTAACATAACCCAAGCAACCGTACATAGAGTTGGCAGTCAACTTCAATGCTTGCTGCTTGATATCATACTGGGCTCGCTCGACCAAACTATTCTTTGGGTCTTTAAGTAACTTTTTGACTTCACGACGACGAGAAACCAAAGTGTTCAAAAGTCTTGGAAGTACACCCTGAACTGATTCTCGATCTGGAAGTACAGGCATGTCTTTTTCCTCATCATGACTGACGTTAAAATCGTCTCGGTCGACGGTTGTGAAGCAGATATTATACTCTTGAATGATACTTGGATACAATGAGTTGAAATCCATAACCAAGATGTAATTTTTGTGCAATCCTTTCTCCGGTTCGAAAACCAATCCACCTTGATACTTTGGTTTCTTGTTTGATGTGACTGTAGTGGAATCGTCTTCGTTGTTTTCCACCTTTGCTTCTTGTTGATAGCTGCTGTTCTTATGGAACTTATCCTCCTTATCAGGAACAATGTACTTGTTCCTATGAAATTCGTGTAGCAAAATGAACTCGTTACGACCAGCACGAGTTCCACTCAAGGTATGAGACCATGCATTACCAGCAATATTGGTCAACTGCTTGGACAAAGAAAGAATTTGTATGGCAAATGCAATCTCTGCGGTGTATTTAACATTTGAAGCGTTTTCTTTGAGAGCCATTAATAAGAATGATGCGTCTTCAGCATATCTTGGGTTCGTGAAGTTGATTTCGAGAGCTGTATGTTTCTTATGACACACAACATCCAACATTTCACTCAAGTCCCAAGACTGACATTTGGTAGTCAATGATTGACCCATTTCGTTGGCAATGTCACAAAGCAATCGACCCTGAAATATTTCCCTTATATGAAGATTGTTGCTGAATCCACTGGACTTACCGAACTTATCTGGCCACACCTTTCTATTTCTGCGACCAAAGGTCGACCAAGTAGTGACTTTCAAATCATACATTCTGTGGACAAGAACGTCTAAGGAAATGTTCTCGAGACGATGTCCAATGTAGACATCTGGATCCAAATTCTTGACGATAGCTGATAAGCAATTGAGCAACGTCTTCTCATTTGGAAGAATTCTAAGGTTAAGACCTTGAGCTTTTGCTAATTTTTCGAGACCGGCAGGCACATTGACAGAACCAACAGGACGCACCAAAGTGACCATATCGTCCGGTTGCTTTTTATCATCAATAGGGGCATCTTGTGGCAAGTCACGATACGTTGCAATAGAAACTGATACAACTTCCTGTTTGTTTTCCTTGACATTCATTGTAGTTTGAACTGAGATTGCCGAGACAGTCAAATTAGGTGGGGCCAAGTTGCCTGAAATTGGAGTCACAGCTTTTGGCGCATCCACAGCAACTTCGACTTGACAATGGGAAGTATTTTGGATTGCTTCAAAGTTCCCGCCTTTAATATCCAACCAACAAGGACCCATTATGTTTTGTTGCAAAACAAAACTTTCAAAAATGCTAGCATTTGTACCAAATACATGGCGAAATGTTTCCCCTTCAAGATCTGACGGTAAGACCAAGTTACGGCTCTTTGGGGTCTTAAATGGGAGAAGAATTTTTAGATAGTCAGTATCACGAGGAATTCCGGAAAGTTCAAAAGCATATTTCATTTTTTCTTTTTTAGCTCTGATCATTTCCAAGCCAAATTTACTCAACAAATGAGGTGCAATTTCATGGTATACGTCATCTGTAGTGACGGGCTGTTCTGTATCTTCCATTCCATCAACTTTGCGAAATTCTCGTGGTAAGAAGTAAAGTTCTCTACTGATACCATTCACCTGAACCACACCCGAAACCAATTTTCCTTCTTTAGTCAAGACTTTACCGAATAGAAGTAAGCTGCTGTCAACTTCACAGTAATCGAGCCAAAACATCTTGAAGCCATCATCTGTAGTATCCAGAGCCAGTCCTACAATATCCGATTGACTCACCTTTTCTGTGAAAGTAACGGGTTGCGATCTTACAGGCGAAGATGACGGAAGTTCTGAGGTTCTGACTGCCGTGAGAGTAGACATCGTGGTGCGAGAGACAGCCGACTTTGGACGCCGTGCAACGACCACTTCGTCCTCAGAGTCAGATTCAGGCTGAGATTTCGGCTCTTCTTTCAAGTTTGCCTCTTTCGCATCCCCATCGTCACTAATGTCTATTACTTCATTTTCAGCCTTCAGCTTAATCGGAGACGAGGGTTGGTCAGGTGTCTCAGGTGACATGTCATCGTATATCTGAACATCGCTGCTGGGGTTTTTCTTTTCCAGTTTCATAGAAGTGGCAAAACGATAACTTGGCTTTGCCTTTTGTTGTGGTTTAGAAGATGTTTTTCCAAACGTGGAAAACTTAAACTTTTTGGTAGCAGGACCTTCGAAATCGTCCAAGATGTCATCTATTTTTGCGTCGGATTTGACAGCTGGGGCAGGGTTCAGGTCAGGAAATGCAGATGATTTGAAAAATGTGTTGATTTTGGCAGTTTTGGCGATTTTGACTGGCTTTTCTTTTCGCTTTCTTGGCTCGTCTACGAGCTCTTCCTCGTCAGAGTAATACTTGGGACGCGTGTTTTCGTCCCATTCGTCTTCTCCATTGTCGACATACCCTTCTCCGTCATCATCAACGATAAAATCGTCGTTCATCAACTGGTCTCTCTTGTGTTCACGATAAGTATTTTCGTCCACTTCATCATAAATATTCGATTCTTCCACATCTGAATCATCTAGCAAGCTGCTCTTGCCTTTCCTGGCTTCCCGGAGGGCCCGTAGCTTATCTTTTCTGGCGGCCCTAGTCAGCATAAAAATGAGATGTGATGGTAAGGAAGAAGGCGCGTCGCGTCGCGTAAATGGAGTAGGTGAAGAAAAATGCGAGTGGAAAATGGCTGCGAAAACTAATGCGAAGAAAGGCTGCGAATGGCTGCGAATGATGCAAATTTCTGCAAAGTATCTCTACAAGATCTGAAAGCCACTGCTTGTCTTAGACTAAATATAGATAACCTATGCCTGTTCCCAAAGCGATGGGGGAATAATTCCCTTGGCAATCCTATCAGCAATGATAGCCTCAAATCGCTTCAAGATTGAAGGGTCACCAAGTATTTCACGAATAAGGTTCCAGATCAAGTTGGACTCTATGAGTGCCAGCACCACCTGAGGCAACGTAATTGCGTGAGACTGGATAATCTTGGACAAGAAGGTGGCAGCAGGAACCGTCAAATTGGGGTCGGTGAGAAGGTGCTGGATAACAGATACAGCCAAACCAGAATCCTTCAACGCAGCAAAAATCTCATTCAAAGCCTCCGATTCCCTCTTGGAAACATCACGAGTGACATCCACTTCATCCAAATCCTCAACATCAGCTCTCTTGGTAGCTTTGATGAGTCCTTGTTGCCTCAACAACTCCTTCGTGATTTTAAGCACGCCAGGAAGAATTGCTGGATCCTGCAATGAAAGCTCCAAAACCTGAATAATCAAGCCAGACTTTTGCAACGCGATAAAAACATCGGCCAAGTTGATAAATCCCGACCGAAGGACAAAAATAGTGGCGTCGGCAGAAATGTTCAAGAGTTCTGGGTTGAGAAGCGCAAAGTCAATCACAGAATTGGCCAAGCCAGAATCAGCAAGAGCCTTCAAAATTTCGTCCACAATAGGAAGATTGGATCTCTCAACCAAGGACAGCTCAAACAGTGCTCCAGTAACGGAACGACTGTTCTCCCGGCGAAGTACCATCAACAATTCATCATAGTTCTGAGCGTCTGCCTGGTCTGCGGCATTCGCACAGGCCAACAAGAGAAGCGATACAAGCGAGAGTCTCATTAGTGGTTTGTGCTCAATGGGTACCTATTTATAATCGGTACCCAGAACCATTGATCTTACAAGTGGAGGCTTCTAGTACAAAATCGGCAAGAACAAGAAAAATGGACCCAGTTAGGAAACTACTGTGGTGCGAAGGATAGTACAAACTTGATTGGGATTGTGACATAAAGACGCTGGCTCGCTCAATGCTATGCAAGCCTGGGCACCCTGCAGTGACCGTCTTCTTTCCTTGAACTCTGGTGATACACTCAAATACTTGGTCTGTCTCTTCTCCATCTTTGGCACCTAGCAGCCGCACCCGCCGCACCAGCCATGTTGTAATTTCGCGCTAATCGAGCCTAAACCGTCATTCATGTCATTTGCAAATTTCGACATAGAGGCCCAGCGACTGGTTTCGAAGGGCCGCAAGTCAGTGGAGCCCGAGCAGACAGCGCTCCAGAATGACCTTGACTCAATTATCTCCAAAACCTCTGATCAGGTGCAAACTTTTGCCAGTTTGGTGCAACAACACGACAAGCAACGAAGACAATTGGGAACAAAAAGAGACTGTATCCAGCTTAGAAACAACGTCAATGTCCTCGAAGTGCGTATAGAGGATATGGAGGGTGCCATCAAGCAATTAGTGAACAATTTGGTGCAACTCATCAACAAGAATCAGAAACTGTCAAAGGAGAATAGCATCGAAATCACCAGCAAACAGATTTTAATCAAAGAAAGGTTGACTAAAGAGTTCAGCGAGCTCCAGAGTCTGTTCCACACGGCCCGGCGCCAAGCGGAAGATAAGATGAAGCAAACACCGATTCAGGCTCATGTAGACGAACAAACACCTCTCCTTGACAATTCAGAACAACAACAGCAACAGCAAACCCAGGTCGATCCAGACTTGGTGGAACAAACAGAGCTTCAATACCACATGCTTCTCACAGAAGAACGGAACCGCGAGTTGAACCAAGTGAGCCAAGGCATCCAAGAGGTCAATTCCATATTCAAAGATTTGAGCGAACTCGTACAGCAACAAGGCGAACAGCTCGACACAGTTGAAGACAATATTCTCCAGCTCCACAGCAATACTCAGGGAGCAGACAGGGAGCTCCAAAAAGCCCATGAGTACCAGAGGCGAAGAAGCAAGTGGAGCTGTATATTCTTAGTGGCATTGTGTGTATTTGTGTTGATTGTGGTATTGGCGGTATTGAGCTAGTTACCTAATCCAAGCTTACAGTGTCTGCTACAAATTCATCTTCTGAAACGTCAGAGATGTCAGGAGTCGTTGCTTCATCGGTATCATAGGAACTGAAACCCGTGGTACGAGCCCCAGACTTTTGGTCATAAACTTCATGAAATCGACCATCGGGATAGTCAGTTGCGAATGCGCTGTTCATGTGCTTTGTTTCCTCGAGTTTTTCTCGACAGAAATCAGCACCTTTTTGCAATATGAGCTCGGCTGTTTCGAGGATTTTTTCTCTATTGCGAATAGCAGCAATGGCGGCTCCAGATGCTGCACCGACAGCTATAGCGACCTTGACTGATATGGGAACTGCGTTAGTTCATTCAGAATGACAAAAAATGTTGCCACTTACCTATCAACGGCATTGCTGTTCCTTGTGATAAGAGTTGTGGGGTGCGAAAATAGGTGATGGACTGCATGCATCGTTATGGCAACTGCCAGTCAAAACTTTAACGTAAACACAAAAACTACAAGAACTTATCCGGCCACGAACTATGGGCACTCTAGCCGCCAGGCCCTGTATAGCATAGACTGTATTTACGACAGAACGTATATGACCCCTATTATCTCACTTAGGAGTGCGGCTGTGATTCACCATCCGGTTCGTGCGGCGCCAATGTATTCATCATCAACTTGATTTCTTTCAACTAATGACTTCTCGTGCTCTTAGTCAGTTTGAGAACTTTTATCGGTGTCGAACGGCAAGTGATTTTTACAAGAACTTTCAGGTTACTGCCAGTTATTCTCAGGATATTACATTCGAGCTCTTGTATAAGGCATTGCGGAAAACCGTACTAGATTATCATATATTGGTTTGTAACATCTTTCGTGACAATGATTGTTGTATTTACAGACCTATCGAACATGCCTGGTTCAAGGACGTTGTTATAGAAGAAGATGAAGCCAAATACTTGGTCAATGGCATCATAACTGAAGACTATATGAAAATGATTAATGAGATCACTTTTCAGTTGTATACTGAAACCCCATTATTTCGAGTGGTTGTGCTTGGAAAGAGACACTTGACCGTTGTTCTCGAGCACACCATAGCTGATGGGCTAGTTGGAAACTATTTTCACGAGATTTTGGTTGAGAATCTTGCTTTTGTCGATGATCCAAATAACGCACAGTTGCTCCAAAATGAGTACAATATTGAACCAATTGAGGATGTATGGCAAACCAGCATCTTTGATGCAAACAAAGATGAGCCCAAGAACTCTCTTCCACCTCCGATAGATCCATTCATGGCGCCGGCTCACCTTGATTATACCTATGGAGACAGTGAATATTTTGACAAGGTTCTTCCCGAAGGATTTTCCAAAAAATGGGAGGGTATACTAGTTGCTTCTCGTGAAGCCAGGTTGTCTTTCAAATTCATTCATTTTGATCCACAACAGACCAAGCTTATACTTGCAGCTTGCAAGAAAAATGGAGTCACCGTAACTTCATACTTGACAATTACATTGGCTGTGACATTGAGTCCATTGACAGACCAAACATGCTACACCACCCACAAAGTTGCTACAGCTTTGCGGAGACATATCACACTTGAGAACAGTTTACCCATCTATAAACCCTTCTTCAAGGACCCCACATACAAGATTCTTGGGTCTTCCGCAATTGGATATGCTATTAATCTTCCATCGCTCGATTCATTTAGCTGGGAATTGGTCAAGCAGGCGAACAAAAGCATTGCTCTAGGTGCCTCCAATAGAAGAGGACTCAACACGTCTTATGGGTTTTTCCAGACCGCCAGCATGGTGGAAGATAATCGGAGCTTCTTTGAGCTGGGTTTGGGAAAGCCAAAGGCCGATACCGTCAAAGTGTCCAATTTGGGACTTGTAAAGACACCAGAATATTTATCAGGAGACAAATCGTGGAGCATTCGAGACCTCTATTTTTCACAAGACGTTTCTCCTTCGGCAGCAGAATTCCAGTTGAATGCCATATCCACCAAGGACGGCTTGAACTTGGTATTCAGCTACTTTGCTAATATTGAAGGTCTCCATACGAAGTTGCAAAAGAATATTTTGGAGTTTGCACGATATGAAAATTAGATATGTGGTGCCACAAGTATTGCAGGCAGCGTAAATAACAGTATTGCAGGCAGCACTAATAACCCTGGCTAGCTGCGACTGAACTAGAATTAATATATGCTTTTTCACTTTCTCGTTGCAGCCAAAACCAGTCGCACCAATTTTGGTCCGCTGCGAATTGCAACAGATCAACTACTGGTAGTCTCGTTTTCTTCTACAATGGTCGATACCAATGGATCGCAAACCAGTTATAGGGACCCCTCCGGCTCGTGGAAGTTCCAGGACAAGGTCAAAGAGGTCCAGAGATTCGATGACTTTGTCACCATTGATTGGGTCGAAGACGAGTTGGATGAGCATTTACAGCGACTAGCAAAGAAGAAGACTTCCCATAGCCAAACATCGCTTTTTCAACGAATAATGGCGTTCTCCCAGACGTGGTTTGTTTTGGCACTCATGGGATTAATGATAGGATGTATAGCCGGATGTCTTAACATTATAACGGCATGGTTAGGAAGTTTACGTTCAGGCCATTGTGGCCATAATTTCTACTTGAGCAAGGCATTTTGCTGTTGGGGACTGGAGGAGGAAACCTGCGATGCCTGGCAAGAATACACTCCTTTTGGGCTACTCAATTATTTGTTATACATCTTCATTTCTATCGGCTTGGCAATGGGCTCAGCTCAGCTTGTCAAGTTGTATTCTCCGTCTGCGGCAGGGTCAGGTATCTCAGAAATCAAGTGCATTGTGTCTGGATTTGTGGTAAAGGGCTTCCTTGGGTGGTGGACATTACTTATCAAAAGTTTAGGATTGCCTCTTGCAATTGCATCGGGATTAAGTTTGGGTAAAGAAGGACCAAGTGTGCATTATGCTGTCTGTGTTGGTAACTCGGTTGCTCGTCTGATTCAAAAGTACCGCCGTAGTGCTTCCAAGGGTCGAGACTTTCTTACTGCTACGGCTGCTGCTGGGGTTGCTGTGGCTTTTGGCTCTCCAATGGGCGGAGTGCTTTTTTCCATCGAGGAAATATCGTCGGTGTTTCAACTTTCCACCATCTGGAAGTCGTACTTTTGCTCGTTGGTTGCTGTCACCACCTTGGCTGCTTTGAACCCCTTCAGAACTGGTCAATTGGTTCTCTTTGAGGTGACTTACGATAATAATTGGCACGCCTACGATATTCCATTCTACATTCTTCTTGGTATCTTTGGAGGTGTCTATGGAATAGTAGTCTCCAAGTTGAACATAAGAGTGGTGTCTTTTCGTAAGAAATACCTAAAGAATCATGCTCTTCGTGAAGTGCTAATTTTGGCTACTTTGAGTGCCAGCTTTTGTTATTTCAATGAGTTCCTCCGGCTCGATATGACTGAAGCAATGCAGTCTCTCTTTCACGACTGCTCAAACTCGCAGCATTTTCTTTGCGAGCCAGACTCGAACAAGACAGTTGTATTTTCCTCGTTGATCTTTGCAACTATTGCCAGAATGTTCCTTACAATTATCACTTATGGATGCAAGGTGCCTGCGGGAATCTTTGTCCCCTCTATGGCGGCGGGTGCAACGTTTGGCAGAGCTATTGGAACATTAGTGGAAGCTTTTTACAATAGCCATAAGAGCTCTCCTATCTTCGCTACATGTCTTGACAAAGAAACTTGTGTCATACCAGGAACTTATGCTTTCTTAGGAGCGGGCGCAGCATTGAGTGGAATTACCCATCTTACTGTTACCGTTGTCATCATTATGTTCGAGTTGACAGGGGCCGTAAGATACATCATTCCAACCATGATTGTTGTGGCTATTACAAAAATTATTAACGATAAGTGGGGACATGGAGGCATAGCTGATCAAATGATTAGATTCAATGGGTTGCCATTCATAGACACAAAAGAGGAGTTTGATATTTCTGCAACAGCAGCTGATGCAATGTCACAAACGGTAGTTACAATACCCACCACCGCTCCTGAATCAATAACAGTTGGCAACCTCAAAACTATATTACGGGAAACATCATATCGGGGCTATCCTTTGATTAACTCATCTTTAGGTCCCACGATAGTGGGCTACGTGACCCGTACAGACCTCGAGCAAATTCTCGAGACATCTGATCATCTAGATGAATCCTCCCGGTGCAACTTTTTAGACGGAAGTGATGGGTTAAATTTGAGTAGAATTGTCTATTCTTCCCCAATCACAGTCTCGCAAGAAACGAACCTCGAATACCTTGTCAACATATTCACAAAGTTGGGACCAAGAAATATTTTGGTTCAAAATGACAATTATTTGGTAGGAATTATCAGCCGCAAAGATATCTTACGATTTGAGTTCACTCATCACCACGTAAATGGGGGACTCGACTATGACGAGCAAGCGCAGGACGCCTTTGATGCTAAAGTGTGGAATAAGATGAATGAAATAATTGATAAAGTGCAGCGAAAACTAGGAGTCGCTCTACACAACGATGAGACAAGATACACTAGAATATAGAGACAATGCAATAGAATGTTATTTTTGTAGCTATCAATTAAGTGGTCTTCCACTTGTAGTTTTCCTTGTACCTGGTGTATATCAACTTCATGTACAGCTTTCCTGGAAGATCCAACGACGCATTCACTATTTGTAATTCAGAATCAGATATTGTATCAAAGACGATACTCATGCAAGCAAGAAGTTCTTCCAGTGTTTTATCTCCAAATCTTGAGTTGAGTGAATAATGTATGAATGACAATAAAATGACTGGAAGATGTTTTCTCAAAGATCTCTTTGCTGATGCAGAAGCTGAATTGAGGGTCAGAGAGCCCGTTCTCTGAGCCTTGAATTTGGGCTCACAAAGGTTGCTGACTACACGAGTATAATATTCGACAGCCATAGAAGACTGCGCCAAATGCTTGTTTCCCAGAAGTGTCAAAGGTTCCATTAAAGCACAGAACATATCAGTAATGAGATGGTGACGAGAAGACATTCTTACTCGATGAAAAAGAAGTAATGCTGAAGCAATCTGAGTTAAGGTCTTGTAAATGCTATCAACATCTTCAAAGCTGTTCAGCAGCAAAGAGTGAGAGACCTTGGTCACAAATGCAACTACCAACTCGAAGGAGTATTGTCCAATTCTGACACTTGCTAATTGCTTTGCCAAAATCTGCAAACTGAGTTTCAAGTTTCTCTCGCATGTAACAATGGAATCTGCGTCGGCGGATAAGATAGCCACAAATGGGCGTATTATATCGTTTCCTGGTTCATTGGAGTTTAAGAGACACGATAAGGCTCTCAAGTAAATGTATCGATTTTCAGGCTCAGGGTCTTGGCTGAAAGAGTAGAGAACATACTTGACAGTAGCCAAGAAATGATCTGGATTTGTAACAAGTGAAGTGCCATAAGCACACAATGCAGAGTCTAACTCTCCAGAATTAGACATTGGAACCAAAGTTGTGTAAACAGCTAACACATGTAATGCTTGTTCGAACCGTTCATGCTCAATATTGCAAAGCAAGCAAAACAAGTTAAGAGCATCAGTTACCAGCTCCTTTGATATTTGGGAAGCCAACTTGTTTAATGTAGTTCTAGCAATACAGCCACGGTCAAATATGGAAACCTCTTTGAGTGTATTCAAAAGTTCACTGCTTGGGGTTCTCTTCAATGATTCTAGGATTTCTTTAATTAATTTGGAAAACAAGTCTTGGAGTAAAGGAAGCAATTTTCCTTTATAAGTAGTAGTCTCGGTGCTGAAGATTGCCTTGCATAAAACCCCATGTAAATTGGCTTTCTTGTTCAAGCTGCTCAGCAAAGTCTCCAAAACTTTGCTAACGTAGCTCCAATGTTTCTCATCATTGATTTGAGCAGTATGAGCAAGCCAGATTTTCTGGAAAATCTGTAATGAATTTGACTCGAACAGGGTACCCACAAATCTTTCAATAAATGAGAACAATGTGCTTATATCTGTCTCCAAGTTCGATGCAAATGTGGGTTCGTCAAGTATGTGACAAATCAACTCCAATAGCGATTGTTCATTGTCTTCTGAATTTGGTGAGCTTACCAAGTTTTCAATTATGGTGCGTCTTTCGTGTCTCTCAAAGCACGCGGAAGGTATAGCAGTTCCCAATTTGAACATATTTTCCTTTGGATGTTTCTTCAACTTCTTTATCAAGCAAGCTACCAACAGTCTGTTGAGTCTCTTCTCTTCAAAGAATACTTCAGCCTCCTTTTCAAAGTATTCAATATGACCATCTACCTCAAGAAAAAGATCGAGTAATTCTTCAAGGTTCTCTGGCTCAAAATGACGAGCTAGTATTTTGGGCCATCTTCTGTAAACTGTAAAAAGATGCTTCTCTTGTTCATCCTTTGGAAGTTTTTTGATGAGTTCAATGAATTTGGTGGAACATGAGTCCGTGGTATTTCCTAGTTCGATGTGACGGAACCTGGTGTAAAAAAAGTAGATGTCATTATAGTCTGCTTTCGAATCAATTTTACCATCGTCACCGTAGAGAATGGAGCAGTAGAATCTCACTTTCCAATCCTGTGAATTTGGTAGATTTGAATTGACAATTTGTTCTCTCATAGCATTGCGACGAGAATCATCACAGTTTAAAAGGCCCTTTAGTATTGATATCAAGAGAACAGAATACAGTGACTGAACGTGGTTTTTCAACACTTCATTCAAGACTTCTAGTAGAGACTTCAAGGTCAATCCGGGAACTTTTGATGCAACGATATCGATGACACTTGGAGATTGCCAAACTCCACCGTTGTCTGCGTTGCTCAACCAGATGTCAAGAAAGAATGAGGAGTAATCACGTACTCGTATGAAAGCATTGAATAACTTCCCCAATAGTATTTCGTCAGATTCTGTGAGGGATGATGCAATTTCGGCCGCATGTTTCACTCCTAAACTTGCATCCAAATCAATCAATGATCCCACAAGTTGATGGTTCTGTTTGTGTTCCGAGTACAAAGTCTCGAAAAATGAGGACGAGAGAACCCGGTTGGCACCGGATAAGGTTTCGAGAAGGGTATTTGTCAATGACTTTTGGTTCTCCGTAAGAACCAAAAAGATCTCTTCACATAGCTTTATATCTTTGGATGAGCGTGCCACAACGTAGTGGAATAAGTATTTGATGGAGTCTGTGTTGTCATCTTTGAGATTGAGCGATTTTACGAGCCGACCAATGTTTTCCTTGAGCAGCAGCGTGGAGTCTTTGGAGAAGGTGCCAGAAATGAAAATTTGATGAAGTTGGTCATAGTTATCATCTTTTTGGTTTGACGTGAGGTACCTCAAAAGTGGTACTAAGCAAGACTCAAAGAATTGGGAGGTGGTTTTCTTTGCGGGTTTATATCTGGCTGATCGTCTTGGTAAATGGTATATTTTTGTGATTGTGGAAAGAACTTTGCTGTCGACAATTTTTTTGGTGTTCACAGCATTCAAAACAAGTGCTAGCATCAATTGGGTGCTGTTTGCATCTGCTGTCATTATGGAGTGGTCTAGAAGAAAGTTGGCGACAGGAAGTGTATTGGTGATGATTTCTGGAGCACCTTGTTCTATAATAGTGATGATCGATTCCACAAATCTGAGTCTTTTTAATGATCTGGAAGAAGATTCAGGGTACTTTGAAACTATATGTGTCAACAAATCCCAAACTTCTGGTGCCAATTTCCAGTTTGTGTATTCCTTCTTGTTGTCATTGAGTCTGTCACAAGCAAGCTCAAGAACGAAAACTTCCTTGAAAGGAAGATATACATCGAGTTGATCTTGCACTAGCTGATTGCAAAGAGCTATCTTTTCGTGTAGCGAGCCACCTTTTCCTCTCAAAAAGCGGGTGAGCTCCTGAGAGGTGTTCATCGTGAAAGATGCGATGCGATGCGATGAGAAGTGAACTAAGAGTGAGAAATGGAATAAAAAATAAGAAACGACAATAGAGCCAGAAGGGGCTACGGGGTAAGAGTAATACAGAATCACAGAAGAATAGGAACTAATAAAAAAAGTAGAGACTTCAAGTGCCTTTGTCATTCACTTCCCCCTCTACGCTACATCACTACATCTTCATATTTCTTGTTATGCATTATCTAGATCAACAACGTCTCGATCTTGTCCTTGATGGCGTAGATCTGGTTCTTCATCGACGAAGCGTCGTTGGTGGTGACCGAAGCGGCGATCACTGGTCTGGAAACACCACAGGCTCTACCCAAAGCGGTCTTGGATGGCACGAAAACGTATGGAACGTTCTTGTCCTCACACAACAAGGGGAGGTGCAACAAGATCTCGATTGGCTCGGTGTCGGCAGCCATGATGATGAATTCAGAAATACCTCTGTTCAAGGTCTTGGTAGCCTCATTGGCTCCTTTTTTCAACTGACGCAAATTTTGCGATTGTTGAACGACGTCCAAAATTTGCTGGGTCAAAGCAGTGTCTGCCAATGGGAAGGCTTTTGGGTTAGGTGCGGACATTGTTAATTAGGGTTCCTTGCAGTGAGCTCACCAGTAGATGAAGAAGATGCGAGAAATAAATTTTCATCTCATCCCGCGCCTGCAGGCTGGTTCGGGGTGCCGCCGATGAGCGAGCGAACCGCACAGTTCGCAACATTTAGTCCTGCGAATAGTGAACCGCGCTAGCGTGTGTACTCAAATGTACCGAGCGCACCAAAAGTGCGCGCACTTTACATCACGCCTGCACACATCCTATCGACAACCAATCTCGAATTTGGCCCCTTTGCTAACGATACCGAGTGTCATCTACGCATCTTAATCTTATATTTGATATTAAAGATGTCTGATTTGTGGTATGTATTCAGTGTGCTACCGTGATTGATTAGCCATGGCTAAGTTTAATGGACTCTTTCATGAGATACAAATGTTACTTTAAATCGATAGCCGGCAAGTTCCAAAATGGACGAGCCAAAAGTTCATGTTTTAGCCGAATTATCGTCCCTTTCGAGCTAAACCTAAAAACTCCATTCGATATGAGTCGATTAACCATCAAATTCAATTTACTCCCTTATACTAACCCAGTCCTGTTTACGCTCCATTCTTCGGTTCCATTGGCTGTGCCGCCGCCATTGTGTTCACCTGTTTCGGTGCCTCCTACGGTACCGCTAAGAGTGGTGTCGGTATCTGCGCAACTTGTGTTTTGAGACCCGACTTGTTGGTCAAAAACATTGTCCCTGTCATTATGGCCGGTATTATCGCCATTTATGGTTTGGTGGTGTCGGTGTTGTTGTCGGACTCGTTGAAACAACAGCAACCCTTGTACTCGGGTTTCATTCAGTTGGGTGCCGGTTTGTCGGTCGGTTTGTCCGGTTTGGCTGCTGGTTTCGCCATCGGTATTGTTGGTGACGCTGGTGTCAGAGGTACCGCTCAACAACCAAGATTGTTCGTTGGAATGATTTTGATTTTAATTTTCGCTGAAGTGTTGGGTTTGTACGGTTTGATTGTCGCCTTGTTGTTGAACTCGAGAATCGGCCCTGATCTCAAATGTTAGAGCTTTCTGTCATCAAAAATCCATATGAGCAGTAGTAAATATACAATTGCGCTATACGCTCCCCTACTTAATATACAATTCGGCAATCTTGGTGCTGATAACGTTTCTCAACAACTTGATCGCATCGTCTCCGTTGCTGGGTATAGGCTTGCCTAGCTTTTTGACTGGTCGTCTCCAGTCCCATTGCTCCTTTGCGTCAACTTGAGGCATTGCTAAAGCTTCATGGTATAACTCTTCACTTTCGGCTTTCTCCTCTTTGCTTGCCAACGTATAGTAGTTGTCTATAAGTTCCACAAACATGATCATTTCAGGGAGCTGGGCGTCACATTCAAGAATAGACCCAAGAAACTGGCAGAAAAGAACCACGCAGAACTTTTTGGGTAAATGTTGAAACCGAAGAAGATGAATCAATCGAGACACTCCGGTTGTCTTTTGCTCCTTTTGGGCCAACAAAAACTCGGCGAAAACAGCATACGGAGAAAGACACTGTCGAATGACTGGATGTATATCGAAGTCGGGTGCTGTTTGCTTTAACACAACATTATTAATAAGGTCGTCATCGAATAATTGGCTGCTGACGACCGCTTCATGGAAAATTATATCCCACACAACCCGATGAATTTCCCTCATACTTTTCACTGATGTATCTGATGTTGACTGTTGATCGTAGCAATTGGCTAACATGTTCAACCCTTCGTAAATGTAGCCTTCTTTCAATGAATTCATACCATAAGTGTAGTACAATTCCTTTGCAGTGTGCACAAGGTTTAACGTTGCACAGATGGTGAGCCCCCACTCCAAGTCATCGTTGGTTTGGTAGTGATAGAGAGGTAAGAACGATTCTATGGTTCTTCTGTTGTGAACAATGGACAGGCTCGACGACGCAATATCCTCATTGAGAAGCAATCCGATTCCAACGGGGACCAAATCATGAGTATTGAGACATTGGTACGCCTGGGTAGTTAACAAGTATTCCGAAATGGTTCTCTGTGTCATGTAATCGTTTACGCTTTGCTTTACGTCAAAATCATAATACGATTTTAACAACCCTTTGACCTCAAGCAACCGAGACACATAGGCCGCAGTAGCCAGATCTAACTTGTCTATGGTAGTCAATACCTTGACAAAGCTTTCCTCCATGATATCCACGAAACATTGTTCTGTGAGCAAGTCTATATCCAACTCATCATAGCCTTCAGAAACGTCAACCGCAGGTGGAGGTTTTTCGTTGGTAGCAATGTCGAAATAGTCACGGAAAAGAGCGCTGTCCCTGACTTGAAAGAATGCTAAGGCTGTGAATATTTCGTACCAACTGTCACAGTATGATGCAATGGTCTTTGGTAACCCTGTGATAATGCATAATAAGTCGTATATCTGAGACACAGTTTGCCGAAGCGACGAGTCCTCAACGTCCTCTTTCACACGAGGAGCTAAGTCCCTCGTCTCACAGCTTGATAACTTCCATTGTGCAAATTGACCCTTGAGAGCCATGCTAGAATAGGAGCCCAATAACGTCTCAAAATCCTTGATGAGATCATAAACTTGCAGCTGCGACTCCTTAAGTTCCTCGTAGCCAGAATTAGATAGAGCCTCGAATGCCTGTTGGACAAGTCCACGAGTTAATAGTTGGGCAAGATAAGTATTCCAAAATTGAGGATGCGAGTATGGAGTGCGAGTTTTAAGCATAATAGATTCCACAAGCTCGTTTTCTGGCTTCATTTCGTACTTGTTGATCCACTTGGACACAAGTTCGGGTACTTGCTGTCCCAGGCTCAGAAAGTGAATCGCTTGCAAGCAATCAAGAATGTTTGATATACGATAGAACAGCGTAATGTCTTCATGGTTCTCATCTATCTTGTCAATGAATACTTGTAAGATATCAACGACATCAGCAAAGGCCCGATCAATCACATTGTTTCTGTGGACGGTGCTAGAGTTGATTTTGGTTCCTTGTCTTCCCACAACAACTCCTAGTGGTTCATTGTCGTCAATGTCATTCGGCAAACCACCGACATTTTCTTCCAGTAACTTCTCGATCACCTTATACAATGAAGTCACATAGTTCGTGTAGGTTTTGGAAAAGTCGTCAGCTTGTGTTAAACTTTCTTCGTATTGTTTGTGATCGAAATTGAATTCCATTCGTTGCAGAGTCTCGAGCCAGTCTTGCAATTTTAGTCTATTCTTGAGCCCAGAGGTTTCCAGTTCATCACTGGAAATGGAAGAATCATCTGGTATCTCAAGCATCTCTATGTCATGCTGAGGCACCTCACCAGGATTATTCACTGTCATGATTGAAACTCGACTCTACGCGGGTTTATGATGAGCTTCGAAATAGTACCCCGCTTACATAATTCACGGGTGCAAAAAATTTGTATAGTCTATGTACATCTGAAGGTAGCTTCGTAGACGAGTCTTTGAATCAAAGGTTTGTTCTTGTAGCATGTTTTGAGTGCCTCCTTCAAAGACCTTAAAGCTTCTTCTGAGGCAATTCCTCGCTGGTCATAAGCTCGAAGATTACTATCGAGCTCGAGCCATCTTCTCATGATTATGCTGTCAAGAAGTCCAGTATGAGGTTTGGAGTAGTTGTTGCCTTTATCGTCAATCCTCAAATGAGTCCAGTCTCGTTTCGAGGTCCAGGCAGCGAATTTTGCTCCCTTTGTTGCCAGAGTCTCAAGCACTTCTTGGTTTGCAACAAGCTCTGCTTGGCACTTGAGTAACGTTGGTTGCAAATCGTCCAACGTTTCATCGCTGATGAGATGGGAAACACAGTATATTCCCCCATCTGAGGTTCCTACTATGCCCGTTTGGTGCACAAGTGGCTCAATAACTGGCCAAATTGCACCTTCTTCTGACACCGTTTGGGAAGAGGGAAGGGCCCTGAGAACATTGATTGGTTGGCCAATATTGAATGCATATGATGTCGATACGGAATTTTCTTCCACAGTATTGCTTGAAAAGTTCCCCGTTGAATCTCCAAGAAAAAAATGCGTACCACCATCAAGTTTGTACGCCTCGAGAGCACTGAGGAACCAGGGTTCGTACTCAAGTTTAATGGGAAAAGAGGTGGTGTTCAAGGTTGTTTCATCACCTTCGCTATAGGTGGACCGAGATAAGGTGATTCCTCGGGACAAATCTCCAAAAATTGCCACATCGTCTATGGCGCTTACTTGTGTGAAACCTCGACTCTGAGCAACTGACGGTTCGATTATCTCCCAGATAAACTTATTTTCGTTGGGTGTCAACCTAGCCGCAAAATTGAGGTTCCCTGACAACACAAACGTTAGCTCATCGGCATTCAATAATGCAACAGAGTCTAGCGTTAGTCTTGATGAATCTATGATTCCCTCGACAATCGATGTCATTTCTATGATTCGATTCTTCTTCAATCTGTAACACTTGATGATGTCGTTATCGCGGGAGTTTTGAAGCACTGCAAATGAGTTTCTGGGTATATCACTAGCGCCTGGTAACGAGATTATGTCGACAACTTGGTCGCTACCAACTGGCAATCGATGAAGCTCGCTCATGCTGACGGTATCCACCAACTTTAAAAAGAACAGCTGATCATTTGTTTGGTACTCTCTGCAGAGTACTATGGAAGACCGCTCAGTGACACTTAGTATCTTTATACACAAATGGTCGCTGAACAAGGTACGTATGGGAAACGCAGCTTTATCAGTCACGGCCGAGAAAATGAACACTTTTGACCCAAAGAGTACTGCAAGACTTTTAGAGCTTAAAATGTGCACGTCCGTGAAGCAAATATCTTGATCCTTGAGTAGAGGACAAGGAAAAAAAAATTCCGTCGCTTCATCAAAATGGAGGTAGAATGCCACATCCTCGTGATACAATACAGTGAAATTGCTTCCACTTGCAATAGATAATGGAAATGTTCCCAAATTTGAAACGACAGTCTTAGAGTCTCGGGGAGTACCTTTGGCCCAATCGATATTGATTTGAATTAGATCTCCTTGGGCTGATGTGATGATTGCCCAGATAGTCCGTTTGTCTCGATACTTATCGTAGACCAAGGCACAATCTGCTATTCCATGCCCGCTGGAGAATTTACTGCTGTAGCATGTTTCGAAGTCTTCGGAATCAGCTTCAAGAAAACAAAATGAACCGTCCCAGAAACACACCAAGAGGATATAATGAGAATCTCCTAAATCTTGGACATCAAACAGAGAGATTTCCTGGTCACCAAGCTGCTTTGAGTGGTGGAATTTACCATTGTGCTTGAGAACCAATTGCCCTCCCTGGGCAATATACGCATATGCTCCATTGGCCAAGAGCTTGCTTTTAACGACAGAAACTTGTGTCTCCCCAGATTCGTCAAAGATCTGTTTCCTGGTAATTACCGGAAACTCAGACGTTGCTATCTGGCTCAAGTTTGTGGTTCCGGTTGCTATCAGCCACCCACTCTCACCTTTTTCAGATTGAACTGTTTCTATCATCTCCCCTAGTACATCGTAAACACCATATATGCATTTCGTCCCATCATCAAAAATCTTCAAGAGTCTATTGGCATTCTTTCCTACATTAATAGGATCTTCTTTGGACTTGAGCAGGACTGTTGCATCCAGAAATTGTCGTAATTCTCCGCTATTCGTGCCTCCTTGACAAGTCAAAAGTTGTAATTTGCTTTTGGTTTTTGCAAGACTTATATCAAGTATAGGTGGAGACGATGGCATGAACTTCTGAACGGTAATATGAGGGGCAGAAACCCGAACGTTGAAAAATAGTGATTGAGATAATCTGGATGATGCAAAGAAAAGGCTCCCAGTCAAGTGGTGGACACTAGTTGGTACGGTGGTTTTTCCTAGTTCCACAAGATCGAGGGACAGGACCGCAACTGAATCTCTTTGACTGATGGCTTGTAAAAGTAACACATAGGCAGTGCCCTTATTGGAAATAAGCAACGACCTTGAAAAATCTATGTTTGTACAGCACAGGATGTTGTCAATGGTAGTTGATAGTGAAGATGTGATAGTTTGGTTATCATAACTCACTGATATTTTTGGGTCTCGAGAATCGTTAGTGAGTTCAAGATATGATATATGAGGACTCGGGAAGTAGAATACATGTTTTGTGGAGAACACAACTACCCCTCCCACTTCTGGTGTCATTATTTGGTCGATAGGCTCGGCAAACTCTCTAAATTGTTTCACCATTTTGAACTTATTCAGAGCATGATTCACTTCGTAATAACGGAGTGAAAAATTGAGATTATAGTCTCTGTACAAAATAGCCACAATGTTATCCTTTGAGTTGTCCAGCAAAGCTCGTATACTCCGAACCAGGACGCTTCCAATAGAAAAAGAACGTAAAGTGTAGCCTTCGGTTGTGCGGCCCCTCTTTCTGGCAAGTGGCTGATCTTCTATAGAAACGATCAGCACGACGTTTTGAAAACAATGAAATAAGAAACATCCGTCGAGCGCAACAATCGTAGCCTTTCCATCAAGGCATTGCTGTTGTCCACGTTGGTCCAATTTGATGTTCTTCCTACATTTGAGACCATCATTTAAGTCGAGAAAAAGAAGCCTAAAGTCTCTTGTCAAAAGCGCTAGAAGAGTACCGGAATGAGCCATTGCCCATATTGGCAGTTCTGTCCTTATACTGTCAACAAGGACGAAATTTTGGTCTTTTTGAACCGCATAAAAATTGACACTTTCAACTGTTGCAGTTACAAGTAACGATAATTTTTGGGTGGAAATGAAGTCGGAGCATGTAATGCCCTTTGGTCCAGCAACCTCAGAGAGCACGCATAGCATGATACCGGTGTGAACTATCTGTTCAATTGCATCAACAAGGAGGCAAGGAAAGAGTGAAGAGATGAAGAATATGGTCCGATAACGAGAACTGAATGCAGGAATGTGGCTGCAAGCCGATGAGGGGGGTCAATAAAAATGGAGATAAATTGATGAAAAAAAAACAAAAACAAAAGAGATAACAAAACTCAAAAGTGGACTAAATCCGGTTCTGGACTTTCACAGGATAATCTGCATCCTTTTAAAATTGCTCTTCTCTCTTAACCGGCTGCGCTCAACGCGGCGGTGCTGGCTTATCTGCAGAACACATACGAGTTTGTGGTCAAGCAGCCCCCCTTCAGAAGGCACAGCAAATTGGGAGTTGGAAACTTCATAATACATTTTCAAGCTGAACACATTCAGCTTTTCTCTGATGCTGAAAGATACGTTGGCGAGACTGAAAAGTACGTCTGACGCTTTAAAGAGATCCAACTCGAAATGGAAGGTGTTTGATTTACTTAAAAAACCGCCACAAACTGACGCCGAGGTGAGTGTGGAAGACCCTGGGGAGGTTCTTGGTGAAGACATGGTCAACAATTGCCAATGTTGTGATACTGTGGTGATTTTTCCTAAAACTTTTCCCAAATACCGATGTCTGGTTTGTAACACAACCAACATAATAATTGGTACTGTTGATGATTTGTATCCCGATAAAGAAGTGCCACATCCCATGTCACTTAGTCACATCAAGAAGCTTATCGAGCGGTGCTTGCAGACTGCCGAACAGTGTAAAAGGTCAAATCAACCAATATCGACCCACGACATATTTGAACCCTTATCTTCCTATCTTCATCAAGCATGCCGAACTTTTGCTTGTTTAAACTCTTCGTTCAAGATCAAAAAGTCAAGTAGAAAGGTGCACAGATCTGGCCCCAATATCAAATCCGATGACGTTAAAGAGGCATTCATGCTACTCACTAAGCTACCTACTTCGCGACCATTATATCTGGCGCTTCTGGGTCTTTCGTCTTTGTTAAAGCGAGTCTACCTCTCAATGCCAGATGACCCAAAGAACCTTTACTGGATCATGATTGTTCTCGAGATTCCGTTTCTCTCACATGCTTTAATCCATACGGAGAAAAAGTCAATGCTGCCTGTTCCAATGCTAGCCGTGGCAGAAATAAGAGCCATGTGCTACGATATTGTGAAGCGTTTGATAGGCATACTATCTCATTCCATGTCACCCGCGGCAACACCTTATCTTAGCAGCTGGTTTGCTAGGATGGACTTTCTCAAATTTGCATCTAAAGTTGACTTGATCAACTTGTACATAACTTTTCATCTAAAAAAGTACTTTTTGATGGCCAACAACCCAGAGGTTTCCAGACGAGGAAGCGCAACAGGGTCCCATCCTCGGTTGCACCCCACCGATAGAGAATACTTTGAGAGCTCGGTATTGAAAAATGATATAGAAGCAGAGCAAGAGGGCCGTTTGATCTCCACCAACTTACCTCCCAATACTTCAAAGAAGGGGAAGAAAGACACCAAGGTTCGTATACATCAGTATGGAACTGACTGGCATCTCAAGACAGCCTGTATGGTTTTATTATTTTGCTTTCGTGCCAATCGAATGAGACTCGAGACTGATAGACTTCTAGTCAGTGCATTCTATAATTCCCTTGTTGATTTCGTCAATATCAAGTTGGATTTTGACTTTTGGCAATCAAGCAAGAAGTTTCTGAACACAAAGAAGAACCAGGAGCAGCCTGAATTGCAGACTGTCATTGACTATATTCACGGACATAATTCCTTCAAGTATAACGATAAGGCATCGTTTTTCTTCTGCAACTATCCAATCTTGGTGTCCCTTGGTGGAAAGATAACCATCTTGGAATACGAGGCGAGAAGACAGATGGAACGCAAAGCAGAAGAAGCCTTTATCGATTCGCTCGATAAAAAGAAGGTTTTCGACCTCTATTTTAAGGTTAGGGTGCGCAGAGAGTATATTGTTCAGGACTCGTTACATTGCATTAAAACAAACACAGCTAATTTGAAAAAGAGTCTTCGAGTTCAGTTTGTCAACGAGCCAGGAGTTGACGCTGGAGGATTGAAAAAGGACTGGTTTTTGAATTTGACAAAAGTGATTTTCGATCCTTCAGCAGGTATGCTTACCAACGTCGACGAGTCCAACTTACTATGGTTCAACCTTGTTCCTGTTGATAATCACGAGATATATTACTTGTTCGGGTCTATATTGGGATTGGCCATCTACAACTCCACCATATTGGATTTGAGGTTTCCTTCAGCTATGTATAAGCTACTTTTGGGTCATCCAGTGGGGTTTGGTGATTACCAGCAATTGTTTCCCGAGTCAGCAATAAACCTAAGCAAGCTACTCGATTATCCTCCTAATGTTATTGAGAGCCTTGGACTTACTTTTGAAGTAAATTTCAAAGATCTGTTTGGAAGACTCCGTCAGAAGGAACTAGTTGCGGGAGGTTCAAGAAGATATGTTTCTGACGAGAACAAACATGAATATGTCGAGAGGTATTGTCAATTTTTCATGTATGACGGCATAGCAAACCAAGTTCAATTGTTTGTCAAAGGGTTTTCAACGGTTGTTAGCGGCAATGCCCTTTCCCTTTTTCTGCCTGAAGAGATTGAATTGCTTCTTTGCGGAAACGATGAAGGCAAGTTGAACGTTGAAATTTTACGGTCCATCACCAAGTACGTCGGCTTTAATGGTGAGCCCAATCAAAGCCAGCTAGTTACTTGGTTCTGGGAATACGCCAATGGACTCACGTACTCGCAACAGAAGAAATTACTTCGGTTTGTCACTGGCTCTGACAGGGTCCCTGCGACTGGTCTACAAAATATGGCGTTCAAAATCAGCATGGCTGGAAGCCGCGATACGGAAAGGCTTCCAATAGCACATACGTGCTTTAACGAATTGGCACTTTACAACTACAAAAGCAAGGAGAAGATGGTACGAAAGCTCAATATAGCCATCAATGAGAGTGCAGGATTCGGCTTGAAGTAGATAGAATATATGATAGAAGCATCCCCATAAGTTAAAATAAGACTTAAATTATGTAGTATAGTCTCAAACTACTTAGTATGGTCTCGAGCTACTTAGCACAGTCTGGTCAACACATTTTGACCAAGTTGCTGCCGCACCTTGGTCACCACCTTTCGCAGCCATTTCTCCGAACGTCAACTTGGGCCGCGCACGCCGGCGCAGCCAATGAGAACAACCGAAAATCGTGAAAATCATAAGGTACAGAGCACTTAGTTTATTCGAACCACCATGTCGATTGCATACAGAGCCATGAGAAGTGGCTTGGGCCTTAAAGGTATGTACTATACAGATGTGTGGAGCTCATAGAGTCATCCATGATTGCCACAGAAGCACATGTATAATTTTTCATCATGAAACTAACCCAGGTTCCGTTAGAGCATTGTCATCTTCGACCCAATCGTTGTCCAGCTACCAACAGCCCGACTTCTCAAGCTACTTGAACAACAAGACTGACCAAAAGAGCCGTAATTTCACCTACTTTATGGTGGGTTCTATGGGTTTGTTGTCAGCTGCCGGAGCCAAGTCGACCGTCGAAGCTTTCTTGTCTTCCATGGCAGCTTCTGCCGATGTGTTGGCTATGGCTAAGGTCGAGGTCAAGTTGGGAGCCATTCCAGAGGGCAAAAATGTCATTGTCAAATGGCAAGGTAAGCCGGTGTTCATCAGACATAGAACTGCCGAAGAAATTGATGAGGCCAACAAAGTGGACATCAAGAAGTTGAGAGACCCCCAAAATGATGCAGACCGTGTCAAGAAACCCGAATGGTTGGTGATGTTGGGTATCTGTACCCACTTGGGATGTGTGCCAATCGGAGAAGCTGGTGATTTCGGAGGATGGTTCTGTCCTTGTCATGGATCGCATTACGACATTTCTGGTAGAATCAGAAGAGGACCAGCACCATTGAACTTGGAGATTCCCGAGTACGACTTCACAGATGATGAGACCTTGCTTGTTGGTTAGCATATAGTATGTAAAAATAGATATTGAGGTAAAGACTAAATAACTTCAATCTTTCCACTCTTTTTGATCTTGTCTACATTCTATTTCTCTCGTGTCGTACATTCAATATCTAGCATGTTGTCTTTCGTTAAATGGATTCTCATCATCATAGGCTCCTCGTCCCTGGTACGAAGGCTGCGGTCCATCATCATATGCTCTTTGTCCTTGGTATGCGGGCTGCGGTCCATATCGCATGGGTGCAGCCACCGGCTGGTACATATTAGGATTATTATATGGACTTTGTTTCTCTTGGTAAACCACAGGCTTCGAAGAGCGACAACAGCAACAGCACAATGCTTCCAAGCAATTGACTCCCATGCACAAACACTGAATAATCGTTGATATGGCCCATAAAGCGACCAAAACAGCCAATACTATACCGACAATTGCAACAATTTTGCAGGTTTTATTGTCCATACAAGTATCCCATGACTTGAATGAATCGGCAGTAGATTTCACGTTGTCGCCAAAGTCTCGGCGAAATAAGTTGCTTCCAATATACATGTTTAAATTTATCAGTAAGATATCGATAGGAGATGCAGCCGCTTATAAGTATTTTTTCGTGCGGCGCAAATCTCCTATCTATTTTTAAAGCTGGTATAAGGCTGAGCAGAGCTAGTGATGACAGAACTGCGGCACAAAAAAATTTGGTAACCAATTAATTCCTGGTCGATCAATTGTGACTGATAAACCACATACTATAGCCTCCATTGGTTGGTATCAGGCATTTTGTCTCATATCGGTTTCATAAAAAAATGGCGATTCGCGTCCACTCTTGAGGGCCGCACTGCCTTTGCCAAGAGGCTGAGGATTAATTTTTATGCACCATTACTCCGGTCCAGTACAGGCGTGAAAACCCCGTTCGGTGCTTTATGGAGCCCACAGTCATGCGAAATGTTCTGGTTGTGCCACTTAGCCGGTTTAATGTTTGGAGTTTCAGAAACTGTAAATTGTAGAGTTCTTCTTCTTCTGTGCACCCGACTAAAGCACATATCTCTTTTGGCGTATTAAACTCTAATTCGAGTTGCTTGGACTGGTCTCTGACTATAAGCTTCAACGGAGCCACTTTGAGTGTTCTGTTGAACGGTTTAATCACAAATGGGGCTTGGGGGAACATGCCTAGAACGGTCACATCGACTACAAACACAAGCAGACGACCCAAATCCGACCTTGTCGCAGGAAGAGGAGGAAGCAGCGCAAGAGTGCAATGGCTGGAGTAGACACCGTTTGGTTGTGTAGCTCTAACGGCTACTTGGGGTTGGGTCAATTGGCGTTTTCGAGGTGATTCTTGGCCATTGGAAGTGTGGTGCTTTTTTTAGCCAGCTGTTGCGATTCAGCGCACACAACCTTGTGGTGAGGGCTCCTTCTTACGGGCCTCGTTGCAGTTGGCTTGTATCAGCCGGCTGTGTGGACAGCATCCGTAAGTTTGTGAGGCATTCGTCTTCCTGAGCTTTCCTTCTTCAGATTACATTTTGACCGAACAAAAGCTGCGGCTTCCCAGCACTTCCGGGCCGTCGATCTTTGGCGTTTCAGGCAGCACTTTTTCCGTCTTGACTTGCCTTCGCAAACTCGTAGGCTTCATGTCCAAATTCTCCTTTAGTTTCTCAACCACACCAATATAGGACCTAGTATTGAATCTGTTCAAGAGCTCTTGTAGTCTGAGGTCGCCTTGAGGAAACCAAAGTGGGGCATTTTCCAGGTCAATGATCCTGATACTTGTATAGGTCGCTTCTATGTACCCGTCGTATTTTTTGAGGGTGAATTTTACTAGAGCCACCAATCCCTCCAGTGTCATATTGCATTTGTCTTTGTCATGGAAGTCGTACTGGTCAATGATTTGAGGAGCCTTCTGCTGAAGAAGACCAACCACTTTCGGAAACTTTGCACACAGAACATTGACGGTGAATACTTCGTCTATATTTAAAAAACCATCCATCATGCCGTCTATGATGCGAAATTCAGTAGGTACTTTATCTGACTTTAATATTCCTCCAGCTACCGTAGTATTCCTGTTGGGGGTTAGATCCGTGAACACCAAGTACCCAGGTTCCCTTGTGTGTCCGCCCTTTCTCCGGTACGCTGCTAGAAGGAACATTGGAAGCTCGAACTCGGGTTTTTTATCGCCTATCGCTTTGGGTAGAGGTAGCTGGCTGATATTCTGACATGTTGTTTGGGTCATTTTTATGCCTCAGGAAAAGTAGTAGTGAGTTGCTGAGATATAATGAGGCGTTTCGAGCTTCCTCCAATGTCCGCTACACCACAATGTTCAACTGTTAATGCAGTCAAGGCAGTAGTTGGTGCGTCGCGGTCTGTATATTTTTGTACTGCAGATGGAACATTCTTTATACCACTTGTGCATCATATATGGCAAGTAAGTAGCCACTAATATATGTCTTGAACGCTGACTAACGACAGAAAAGGGACCGCCCAAGTTGGGTAAACGTGCTCAAGCAATCTTGGAGCAAAAGGAACAATCACCACAAAATGCCGAAGAGTTTCTAGAACAAGGTGCTGCCGATGAAGAGTCTGGTGATCGTTGGTTTGGATCTGATGTAACAAAAGCGCTCAGATTCTATCAAAAGGCATACGAGCTGTATTTGGCATGCATTCGAATGGCTCCCGGTCAGTTTCCCGATAGTTACTACAATGCTGCTAGGCTTCTTTTTCATGTCTATAACCACTACGTGAGTGCCGAAGAAGTTAATGTGGAAACTTTGGAAAATGTTGGAAACGCTACGTCTGGAAACGCTGAGAGTGTCATGCAGCCAATTGCTGTGGTTTTACGTGCTCATGAAGAAGCATTGAGGTTTGCTGGACTGACTCCTTCCATCGATCTCATCTACAACTATGCTCTAGTTCATACAGCATTTCTCGAAGACGAAGATCCGAGTCTCCCTGATACTTTGAGCTATGGTAGCGCTGCTATACAGCTTTTTCAACAGGTTTTGACAAAGCAAGTGGAGGAATTGACTAGCTTTGCTGCCGAGATAAAGGAACTAGTAAGTCCAGAATTGTCTTCTACAACTGATGTGACTGAGCCCAATGTGATTCCCGATGCTTCCCTGTCTGGAATTAGTCCTACAAAAGAAGAGCACACTAGTGAAGAGGTTTTGCAACCTGTGGATGTCTTGGACACAGTTGTTGCAGCGTATAAACTTGCATTGGCCATGGTAGAATGTACCATTTCCTCTGATATTTCTCCAGTTGTCGACATTGTCCAGCCTTTTTTGGAGTCCTGTGATACGATAGCATCAGAATTGATGACAAGTTTTAGTATTTCCACCAACCAAACCCCAGAAATGATATCTTCAATTGAGCCTGAAAACTACGACGAATACGCTGTGAATAGAGCCTTCCTCCATTCTTTTGCTCATATTGATGACGCAGCAACATACATCAACTACTGGAATCAGGATTCCTTGCCAAGAACACCAGACAGGTATATGCTTTCAGCCGATGGACTAGGATTGTTTCTTGAAAGACACTCATTAAATGTGAAACTGGCACATGCCGACCAAGCAGCCACCTTGTGGAAATGTTTATCTCAAATGAACACTTACTATAAATCTGCTCAGGATTTGTTACAAGCTCAATACCTGCAAAAAGCCAAGGCTCCATCTGGAACAAACGAAGGACTCGGCAGCCTTATCTCGCAAGTGTGTAAAGTGACCATTGCCCGAGCAGACATTGAAGTGCAAAGGTGCCAATTAGACCAAGAATTGGCCCGCAAGAGTCGTGAAGTATTACTTAAAAATGCAAAAACTCTTCTCAAGAATGCCATGAAAATGGCAGAAACCACCGGAGGATTGCGGGAAAAAGCTACTGAGAAACTCGGTAGGGAAAAAAGAAGGTCAGAAATTGTTCTTCGACTTTGTCTTCTCGAACAAAAGATATCCACTGCCGAATTGGATTCGATAATGGGACGAACTCGATGGACTGCGGAACTTCCTCTTCTCAAAGAACTTGATATCTACGGAAATTGGGGTATTCATAAAATCGTCACGTAATCTGCATAAAATCATCTAAATAATAGTCTATAAAATGGGGGCTTCAGTCATATTAATATTGACAGAATAGTTGGCTCTGAAATCTTCCGGCGGCGGTGTGCACACAGACGCTTCAAATAGGGAACTATCTATGAGTTGTATGGATATGGAGTGTGATCGGCTATTCTGTACTATTATATTTAGTATATTGACTTTTAAAGCGTACATTAGTACCAGGATCACCTTCATTTTGGAAGATAGAGAAATCCCATTTATTATAATCTAGATGAATTAGCTAAATGCGTGCACGTGCCCACGACAAATACATTGATCACAGAAAGAGTAAATAAAGTACACCCGGTACACCACTTATACGGTTGCAAGTTACAATAATCTATTCACACTATATACATATTTAACCCATCAACTTGTCGAAGGCGGGAATCAACGACTGTGCCAACGCAAACGAGAAAACCAATTTAGGACCTGTAGTCAACAACTTTGGAGTCAACCCTTTGAAGAACGATGTAAAACCTTCGTTCTTGGCCATGTTTCTCAAAATGGTAAGTCCAGATTCTGGATTGTCAAAGTTTTTGTTCTGGATCCGGGTCTTGATCACATCAAGCGGCGCAGACACGATCAACGACGCCGAGGCACCCACAATTGATGTCACAAAATTTTGGGTCCAGGTGGCAGAAGAGTAGTCTTTCAAGCCAAAGATGTATTCCTTGGCAAACGAATTACCACCGAAAAGGGCAAACGAACCAGGAGCGTTTCTGGCTGCGGTCCATCCCCAGCCTCGGTAAAGACCGAAACCTTCGTCTGCCAAAATTTTCAAGAACCCACGACCACGGAAAGACTCTGGGTTTGTTTGACGCTTAATTTTCAAAACATCCAATGGCAACAACACAACCTCACCAATTCCAATCAACGAACCCGCGGTGGCAGACAACAAAGCCTTTCCGGTCTTAGGACCGAACCATGACTCATAAGTGTCTTTGAAGTTGGCGGTCAAAAACTCATTTGCGAACGGTTGACCTCCGTATTTGTAAACTCTTTGCAAAATTTTGTAGCAGGCAGCATAACCAAGGCCAGGGAACAAGGTGAAAAGTCTGGAAACCAAAGCCTTCAGAGCATGTTCCCGAAAAATGACAGAATTAAGCTGAGCGGCAGATGCGATTTTTCCATGATTCGACATCAATCTCTTGGATATGGTATCCACAGGGTGGAAAACGGCAATTTCGCAAATTCCGGCAGACGCCGATCCTAAAACACGGGCAGTACCCGACTGCTTCTTGTCTGTGGCAGCTGGAGGAGACATTCAAGTGGTAGGGAGCCTTTGGAAATTTTTCACCGCGGCTAATCGCTGGTCCTGCACCCATGCCGCGCCCGCGGTGCCAGCTCTTTTACCACCCTTCACCATTTGTGTCTTTTGCACTCCCATTTCTAAGCATCATGTCCATCGTAGATGACTATGCTAGGAGTCTCAACGAGCTAACTTTCAACTCCCAGCCCATAATCAAAACGCTAACTGATATCGCAGGCGAAAATGTTGGTATGGCGGAGGGCATCGCCAATGCCATTTTCAACCGGATTTTAAAATCGATTCCAGAACAAAAATTATTTGCTTTGTATCTCCTCGACTCAGTGTGCAAGACGATCGGATCTCCATATTCCGATATTGCTGGCTCCCAAGTTTTCAACTTGTTTTCTCATGTTTATATGTTGGTTGGTGATGCGGTGCGACAGAAGCTTGTTAAGTTGTTTATCACATGGAAGCAAACCATCACTCGAGATGGGCAGCCATTGTTTCCTCATAGCCAACTAGACCGAATTGAGCAGTTTTTGCAAAAAGCAGGAAGAAACATCAATAATGGAGGCGGTGAAAGTGCCATCTCGAACTCATCGGTGATTGCTGATATCCAGACCTTGATACCTATTTTTGAAAACAAACTCATCAACAACCCCGACCCTCAGCTTTCTGGCCGGTACGAGGCACTCAAGCTGCTCGAAGCTCTTCTCCAAAGTCAACCCATGAACGCTCAAGAACTCCAAGCTGTACAAGTTCAGCTAGCCACCATGAAGCAGCAGGAATTGAGTGGTTTAAACACCCCTGTTGTCACTCCATCAAGCACCGCAGTCGCCACACCTTCCGTCACCCCGGCATCTACCCCTGGACTTCCCCAAGCGCTGTTGGTATTGAGTCAAAATAAACGTGCCAACGATCTCTTCAGTGTGCTCATTGCTTCGGGCCTTGTCAAAGTCGAGCAATCGCTCAAGCCGGGATCTGTACCCAAGTACGAACTCGTATTCCCAGCCACAAAGTATGAGCCTCGCAAGAAAACCCAAGTAACCAATAATGCATTGGAGCAATTGCTTTCAAGTGCCAATTCAAATATCGTACGGTCTGCGTACGACCAGCTCAAATTTAATGAGCTTCTGCATCTCCCCATCGATTCCAAATCTCCAGCAAAGGAATTACAAGATTTCATTAATACTAAAAAGGTTTCTACCAAGACACTTGCTCTACTCTACGATGCGAAACCTTCTCAATGTAGCAGTTGTGGTAAGCGCTTCTCTACTGATGATATGGGTAAAAATAGAAAAAGAATGCATTTAGACTGGCATTTCCGTATCAACAAAAAGCTTGCTACCAGATCCAATGTGCAATCTCGGAATTGGTACTTGGACGATGTTGATTGGGTCAAATTTAAGGAAGATGATTTGCTTGAGTATACTACCACCGAACAAAAGGCTATTGCGGCAGCTCCTCCAGTTCCTACCAAGAACGAGCCAGTGCCTTATGTGGTGGTTCCGCCGTATGAAACCAACATGAACAACAAATGCTTGATATGCCATGAACCAGTTAATGCCGTGCAAAATGAGGATATTGGAGAATGGTGCTGGTACAATTGTATACGGGCACCAGGTGAGCCCAAGACCAGCCGCAAGATTGTCCATGCTACATGCTTCAATGAAACCAAACGAAAAGCGGGTGACGATATTTCACCTCCAGCCAAGAGAGAGCGAGTATAACTACCCATGTATAAAGTATAAGGCTATACACAACTATATTTACATTTAACTTACTGGCCCAAACATTTCAAGATGTCAGTCCACACCTTGGAGGGCTTTTGAGAAGCGTCAATTCCTGACCAGATGCCCGACTTTTTGTAGTACTCGACAATAGGCTCGGTTTGCTTGTGGTAGGTACCCAATCTTTTCTTCAACGCTTCCTCGTTGTCGTCGGATCTTTGCACCAATGGCTCGCCGGTCTGGTCGTCGGTCATCTCCTTCTTTGGTGGGTTGAAGAGCTTGTGGTAAGATCTTCCCGAAGCTGGGTGAACCAAACGACCGGTGATTCTGTCCACCAACAATTGGTCCTCGATTTTCAACTCAACAGCTTTTTGCAAAGGAGTCTTTCTGTCCTCCAACATGGAGTCTAATTTCTCGGCCTGGGGAATGGTTCTTGGGAACCCGTCCAAAATAAATCCCTGGGAACATTCCTTGTTGTTTTCCAACTCGGACTTGATCATGTTCACCATGATCTCATCAGACACCAAACCACCTTGGTCCATGATTTTTTTGGCCTGGACACCCAACTCGGTCTTGGCTGTCACCTGTGCCCTCAACATATCTCCAGTAGCCAAGTGACAAGCGCAAAACTTTTCCTTCAAGTTTGGAGCTTGGGTTCCTTTTCCAGCACCAGGAGGTCCAATCAACACCATTCTAATGGATTTGGGAACATTTGGAACGATTCCGGCCTTCTTTTCCAACTGGGTGATTCTGTCTTGCAATTGGTTCACTACTTGCTTCAAATCGTCTGACATGGTATGTGTTGGAGATATGCGCTGTGATTGGACTTTTTCATCGCCCGACGGTTTTGTGTAACGTGCGGTTTTAGGAACCGGGGTCCGACGAGCTGCAGGACCAGCCGGTGGTCCGGCTCCGGTGATAGACTGCGCTCAACTTACTATGTATATAAGTAGAGAGAGTTCTAATTAGTGTTTCAATTAAAGTTTTAATTTATGTGATATTGGTATTTTCAGCTTTTTTTGCAACTTTTCATTTTGCAACTTCGCATTCCATCTCCCCGCAAATTGCATATGACAATGAACTTATAACTACAGGTTTCGCAACGTCCACTCGACCAACTTCTTCTCATGATCAGTGCAATTGGATTTTTGACCCTATTGTCGATTCCCATTCGAATTTTAGTTGTGATTTTCAAGTACTATGCGGGAACCATTCCGTACAGAAAGTTCCGAAACGACTTGCGCCAATGTATTAGAATGACCATTTTCCGAACCGCGTTGAGTCTCACCAACAAAGACTGCTACTACATTGCACTTCTCAGCAATAGGTTCATTTTGAACAAAGTGATGAAATTGAAGCACAAAACTATCGCCGACCGTCTTCCTGGCTACGGTCTGAGGTACGATGCCAATTCGTTGTGGTTGGTAAAACAGCCAAACAGAAACAACGACGACCCAATTATGATATACAGCCATGGTGGCGGGTTCTTCTTGCAAACAGAAGCTCCGCAGGTCGAATCCATGCTTGCTATGTACAAACTCTTGGACGAAGACAAAAAGAAGCGAATTTCCATTCTCGCCTTGGACTACAAATTGACGTCCCATGGGTTTAAAGTACCGTACCAATTGGGTCAATTGCACGAAACGTACCAGAGATTGGTGGATGCTGGCAACACTCATATTATTCTTGCCGGTGACTCTGCTGGTGGAAACTTATCCATTGGTTATACTCAATACCTTAAACGATACTCCACGAAATCTCCAATTGTGTATCCCAAAACCTTGCTCTTGTTAAGTCCATGGGTCAATATCGTTCCTCATGACGACGCGTTCACCCCATCCAAATCGTTCTTTGATAACGACGGCTACGACATGATTCGGCACAGTTATTTCACCGAGACCGAACTCCGCGATATGTTCGATGTTGATGTCAATGATCCTATGATCTCGCCCGTGACCCAGCCAGATATAAAGAGAGAGGATTGGGACTTGCCCAACTACCGTAATCCTAATCACAATATATTTCTTTTGTGTGGAGAAGACGAAGCGTTCCGCGACGATATCTTGAGATGGGCCGAAGGTGCGTTGGACGTGCCGTATTTTTCTACCATCAAATACGGCAATTCCGATCAATTGTTCAACCTCAAGACTCACCTGCACCTCCGCAAGGGAAACCCCAATCATTGCCGCTTAGACTTCTATATTGAGCCGTGGGGAGTCCACGATGCTGCACTCTTTTTCGAGAACCATCTTCTCAAACGCATCCTCAAAGTGGAGAAAAGTGGGGGTACAATCAGCTTTAGGGATTTAGGGGATGAATTCTTCGGACTTAAACGTGCTGCTTCATTCTTGAATGACGTAATATGAACTAGATATGGACTATAAAGATGCGAACTATCCATGCATTATCTACCCCACATTCTCCCCCGCACTCTGAAAAATATGCTCTCAGCCGGAACCATTTGCAAACTTGCAACCCTTCCAGTACGACTTCTATGGGTGACCATTCTGTACTATTTGGGCTACCCTGCGTTCAGGAGATATCATAACGACTTAATTTCCTGCCTCAAATTGACGTTTTTCAGAGATGTCTTGGCATATAGTTTTCCCGATTACCAGTATATTCCCAGTCTTTCCAATGACTATATTATTAATAGTGTGTTGCCATTGGCATTCGGAATAGAAAAAGAACTGATCCCTGGATACGGTACACGCCATGATAAGAATTCTATTTGGCTTGTCAAGCAACCTGATAGGAAACCATCCGATCCAATCTTGATCTATCTTCATGGTGGAGGTTACTTTTTGCAAACAACCCCAACCCAACCGGTATCAATGCTTTCCATATACAAGCTTCTTGACCCTGAGATTCAGTCCAAATTGTCCATTTTGTATCTAGACTACAAATTGACCTCAAGAGGGTTCTCCGTCCCTCACCAATTGGGCCAGTTACATGAAACATACGAGGCTCTCATAGACGCTGGAAACACCAATATTATGTTATGTGGAGATTCTGCAGGCGGAAACTTGGCCGTGGGATACACTCAGTACTTGAAGAAAGTCGGGAGTCGTCATTTGGTTCAACCAACAGCATTGGTTCTCATCAGTCCTTGGCTTGATATCAAGCCAACTGATGAAAATTGGCAGCCATCTCGTTCATATTATGAGAATGAAAAGCGCGATATGATCAGGTTTGGTGCTTTTAAAGGCGATATGCTCAAGGAAGGTTTTGGAACCGTTGATCGCAGTGACCCCATATACTGTCCTGCCCAACATCCAATTGACAAAGCTGATTGGGAAATCGACTGCTATAAAGATGCCAACCATAGTGTATTCATGGTATGTGGTGAGGATGAGTCTTTTAGAGACGAAGACTTGAGATGGGCAGAGGCGGTATTGGATGTTCCTTTGTACTCATCTGTTCGCTACGGGAACTCAAAAGGAAAGTATGATCCTCAAATCCACCATTTCCATCGGGATGGAGATACCAACCATTGCAGAACCGATGTCTACGTTGAGCCATGGGGTATTCATGATGCTGTCTTTTTTTTCGAGAACCCAGTCATAAGTGAAATTAATGCGGCCGAGGCTAAAGGTCTGAAACTTGGTTATGATGACTTGAGTGACAAATATTTCGGTATCAGGCGGGCGGCAAAGTTCCTTAATGATATTATTGGATAGGTTCTTAAGTATCTCAAATTGACTTTTTGCACCCAAAAATTTTGTTCCCCTGCATGTGTCAATGCACCTCACGGTTTACCCCACATTCGAATTTTTCTTTCCAATGTTTTCACTTCGTGGTTTATTGAACTTACTTTCGCTTCCCATAAGGCTCTTGTGGGTCACTATTCAATACTTTAATGGTTCAGTTCCATTCAGAAAGTATAAAAATGATTTGATCTCGTGCTACAAGATGACATTTTTCATTGCCTTTTTGACAATGAATTTCGGTGACTACAAATATATTCCTGCTCTCAGCAACGCCTATATTATCAACAAAATTCTTCCAGGACGATTCAAAATTAGAAAGGAGACACTTCCTGGTTATGGTGCTCGTTACGATGCCAATTCCATCTGGCTCGTCAAGCAACCTCACCGGAAGCCAACAGACCCAATTATGATTTATATCCACGGTGGTGCATATTTATTGCAGACTGTTCCAACTCAACCTGCTTCCATTGTGGCGGTTTACAAACTTCTTGACAAAGACGTTCAATCGAAACTTTCAATTCTATTTCTCGACTACAAGTTGACTTCCAAAGGGTTCAAGATTCCCCACCAAATGGGTCAATTGCACGAAACCTACACCAAATTAGTCCTGGAAGGGAACAAGAATTTGTTTCTTTGTGGAGATTCTGCTGGTGGAAACTTGGCTGTTGGTTACACTCAGTATTTGGATAAGGTTGCAAGTCGCCATATTCTTCGTCCCAAATCATTGATTCTTATCAGTCCTTGGTTGGACATGAGTCCTGGTGACGAGAACTGGAAACCTTCTCGATCCTATTACCAGAACTACAAGTATGATATGATCAAGTTTCACTCGTTTAAAGGCGACAAATTCAAAGATTCTTTTGCATGTGAAAAAAATGATATTCTTTATTGCCCAGGAAAAGATCCCATTAAGAAAGAAGATTGGGACATTGAGTGTTATACCGACTCCGACCATAGTGTTTTCTTGATTTGTGGAGAAGACGAGAGTTTTAGAGACGAAGATTTGAAATGGGCAGAAAAGGTGTTGGACGTACCGTCATATTCCTCTGTGAAATATGGTTATTCTACTGGCAATTTTGATCCAGAAATTCACCACTTTCATCGAATTAGTGACGTGAACCACTGTCTTGCTGAGGTTTATGTCGAGCCCTGGGGAATTCACGAAGCCAGTGTGCTTATGGAAACCGAGATTTTGTTCACTATCAATTCAATTGAATCAGAAGGTGGAAAATTGAGCTTTCGTGATGTGAGCGATAAGCATTTTGGAATCGTACGTATTGCAAAGTTCTTGAACGATATAATTGAATAGATAGTATCAGTCTAGCTCTATAAGATTAGTGTTGGAAAGTGTGGATCTCGGGGACATGCTCAACTTTAACAAGCGGTCTATAAATGGGTCTCCACATTTGTGATTGAACCCACTTTAAACACTCATTGAAGTCTCGAGGTACATGGACCATTCCTCCGTCTGGTCTCTTTTCGCTTTCTACTCTGGAGGTACCTTCTTCTAAGGATTGTAAGATGAAAGCAGTAGCTACCTTAGCGCTCACCTCGTCGATTTCTTCCAATCTGGGAAGCAATCCGTTTTTAGGATTCTCCATCTTGGGAGACAACGATGCAAGTTGGTCAACGGCAGCAGAAATCATGGAGTCGGAAATGGTGGAACATCTGGACAAAACTGCTCCCAAACCAATTCCAGGGAATGTGAAGCAATTATTGTTCTCGGAAATGACATATCCATTGACAGGTTGGAAGGGTGATCCGGTTGCAATCAATGCATTGTTATCAGTCCATTTCATCAAGTCCTCTGGGATAGCCTCGTGCAAACGAGTAGGGTTTGACAAGGGGAAAATGATTGGTTGCTTATTGTGCTCGTACATGGCTCTCACCACTTCTTCAGTGAAAGCTCCCGGTTGTGTGGAACATCCCACAAGGGCCGTAGGTTTAACCTTTTTGATCACTTCCACCAAATTCTTTGTATCGATACCCTCCCAGTCGGCATCGTCATCAGCATAGCGTTTCTGGCCCTCGGTAGAATCATCATAAGATTTCAAAATCAAACCTCTTCTGTCCATACAGTGGATGGACTTGCATGCTTCTTCTGTGGTAGCACCATGGCTGCGCATATGGTTAACGATTTGATCTGCAATTCCCAACCCTGCGGAACCTGCTCCGTAAATCAACACTTTGGAGTCAAGAAGATTACGATTTGTGAATTTCAATGCTGCAGTCATCGAGGCCATAACCACAGCTCCGGTACCCTGGATATCGTCATTGAATGAAGGAATTGCTTGGCGATATTTGTGTAACATTGTACGTCCAGTGGAGACGCCAAAGTCTTCGTAATGGAGTACTGCGCTAGGAAACCGTTCTTTGACTGCGGTGATGAACTTGTCGATAAAGTCCCAGTATTGTTCACCACGGACTCTTGGAAACTTGTTGCCCATGTACAAGTCGTCAGAAAGAAGTTTTTCGTTATTAGTTCCCGTATCCAACACAACTGGCAAAGTTCTACCAGGATGAATACCTCCACATAATGTCATAAGTCCCAATTTTGCAATTGCAATTCTTACACCACCCACACCTTGGTCTCCGATACCCAAGATGCTCTCTCCATCAGAAACGACAATGTAGTCGATATCTTTGTCTTCTCCGTAGGACGCAAGACGCTGAGGAATGCTATCAGGATCATTGATATCTAAGAAACATCCTTCAGGTTTACGGAACCGATGGGAGTATGCGGCAATGGCATCTCCTTCAGTGGGAGTGTAGATGATGGGTAACATTTCACGAATGTGTTTTCTGACCAATTCATAGTAAAGAACCTTATTCTGCATTCTCATCGACACCAAAAAGTCATTTTTGGCTAATGGTGTTTTCAAGTAGGAAAATTGGGCATATGCTCTCCCCACTTGTTCCTCAAGGGTATTGACCTGGGAAGGTAATAAACCCGTCAATTTGAATGCCTCACGTTCTTGTCTGGTGAACGCTGAACCCTTGTTGAAAATTGGAGAGTTAAGAATTTGAAACCCTTCGAGATCACATTCAATGGCCCCTTCAATTGACAAACGGGTAGTCTTGGGTTTAAGAGATTCTATAGCAGCTCTTATTCCCACTGGGGTTTTGATGGTATGTGTGTGCACAGACTGGTGCTCGGCATTAGCTGCCGCCTTCTTGGCCAGACTAGAAAGAAACCTGAAGTTACGAAGCATGATTGCAAAGAAAGGAACCGATTTGGAAACCGATGTGGAAAGCAAGATTGAAGAAATCGGCTATCGGGAAATGCGGCTGAGCGGGCCAGCGGAATGGGGCTGAAAAAGGATGTACTAAAACCACGACACCTGTGGCTAATAAATTTTCTGGAAATGCTGCAAACGAGATCAATTAATATGGTGTTGCTTCGTGCATATGTCCGCGGTAAGAATCGGGACCAGTAGCGGGGCGTTGCCGCGATCGGAAGGTGAGGGGAGCGGAATCGGCGGTGGCTCAATATGGCAATTGTAGAGGAGTAATTGCTTGACAGGTAAGTGTACAATTTATAGAGTGTGGAGGTGATTACTAGAATGTCAAAACTTTAGAGTAGGTTGGTGTGCTTGGCTTTTGGATCTGAATTTTTCCGGCGCCGAAAGTCCGGTTCCATCTCCGACTCCGCGATGGGTCGGAGAATTTCGGAACGCGGGAGGGGTGCAGGCGTCAGTCCACCCAACGCAATAGTGGGGTGTACGGCGTTGGGGAGAGAGACGGTGCAAGGAGGGCGCAAGAGGGTTCAATAAAAGGATGGGGGCATGAGTGGGGGAGATTGTTTGTGAATTTTTGAGCTAGTCAGAGATCGCACTGACATAATTATCGTAGCCTTATCATTTCGTGGATTTTTTTTTTCGCAGCCCTCCAGCCGCACCTGAAGCAAGCCTTTTGGTTCGCGTACTCTCACCATCGTCTTCAGCTTTCGTCTCATTGTCTTTCTTAACTTTTGTCTCACCGTCTTCCGCTTTCTTTTTCACTTTTTTGACTTTTTCTTTCTCTTTGTCTTCCGTCTTTTGATTCTTTAGCATTTTTTGCAACTCGGGCACAAAACACGATGTCCTTCCACCAACGGTTCCATGGTCAACTTGGTAGCCTTCTTTTGTTTTGCTCTTTTCTTGTTTTCTGCCCTTTCCCCATCGATATGGCATGAGCCAATTGTCTGGAAATTGCGTCACTTCTCCCTCCACAGAGACACAATACTCACAAACATATATGAGAGCATTGTAAAGTTCCTTAATAACCTGGCTCACATTTCCATCATTAGATATTTTACTGGAAATTACCTCGTTGGGATGAAGCCGAGCATGGTAGATGATCTCATCTGCTACCCAGTTGCCGACTCCAGAGAATAATTCTTGCTCCAAAAGCATGCTTTTGATGGGTTTTTTCTTTAGTAAAACCAAATCGTTAAATTCTTGTAACAGAAGCCGTGGTCTACCATGATGGTGAGGATCAGGATCTCCATACACAAATTTATCCGTGGTTTTTCCCTCTGCCAGCTTGGAATAATCAGGACCTAAAGATTTGAGAGGAGCCTCTTCCATCAATAGTTCGTCACTTTGAACCGTTTCTCCTGTTAAAAGTCTCACTCGTCCAAGTCGCCGAGGGTCCACGAATGCCAATTCAATCACCTCTCCATTTTCTCTCTCGAGATCCATTTCAAACTTGACGAATTTGGGCGGCCATTCTTCATCTTTTACATCGTCTTTCGTATCCTTATCGTCTTTCGGAACCGTAACTGTTTCCGTAGTTTCTTGCTTGACCGCAACCTTCATTTTTTCTAGAACCTTTTTGTCGCCTCCATTCTCCATAAAAGTCAAATGAGAGTCGATATTGCGTAACTTGATCATTCCGGTCATTCCAAAATGCATCAAAAGGACTCCACTAGGAGCTTTGGCCAAATCAGGTCCATTGGCCAAGTTCAATCGCATCCAGAAATACTTGCCATGTCTGCCCACAGAGTCGATCCGGGAACCCAAAAGGGTGTTTTTCATTGTTTCCACCTCATTTTCAGCATCCACAGCTGTTTTCAAAGCAGGAAAAAGCAACGGATCATTTTTCAAAATCACACTAGAAATCTTACACCCCAAGACATTGCGTCGTAAAAGAGCCACAACGTGAGCAACCTGTGTTAGAAAGGCTTATTGTGCTACTGTAGTTGGTGGTACATACTTCAGCGACTTCAGGCATTATCAAATTAAAAAAAGCAAAAAAAGAATGCTCCACGGCAGGTTCGAACTGTCGACCTTCAGATTTCACAGCGCGCGAACGCGAACTATGAGACTGACGCTCTGCCAACTGAGCTAGTGAAGCATCCGCTGGTCGAAACCGAACGTGCGGGATTAAGACGTTGCTCGCACACCTTTGGCTTATTGTGCGGTTTATCTTTACTTCCTGTCTTCATCACAAACTCTTGCCACACCATGAACAGACTATTTGGAGCCAAAAACACCGCACCAAAACCGTCCCTAGATGACGCTGTAAGCAATATTTCAGATAGAGTGGGCTCACTTGACGTTAAACTCACCAAAATCAACTCTGAACTTTCCACTTATCAACAGAAAATGGCACGAATGAGAGATGGACCCGGGAAACTGGCGTTGAAACAAAAGGCACTCAAGCTCCTTCGACAGAGAAAGCAAATTGAGAGTCAAAGAGACCAGCTTGAGAACCAATCATGGAATATGACCCAGGCACAAATGACGACAGATAACCTAAAGAATACCATGATTACGGTGGACGCCATGAAGGCAGCAAACAAGCAATTGAAGAAGACATACGGCAAGATCGACATCGATAAGATAGAAGCATTGCAGGACGAAATGTTGGATCTTATCGACAAATCGAATGAGCTCCAGGAATCGCTTCTGATGTCGCAAGATGTGGCTGACGATATCAGCGAATCAGAATTGGATGCTGAGCTTGAAGCCTTGGGAGAAGAGATGGACTACGAGGCTGAAATGACTGAGGGTATACCCAGCTATTTGAGTGAAGAAGCGCCAGCCGCGGACAACCTTCCCACGTTCATTGACGAAGAGGAGGAGAAGACGAAGATTGCGGAGTAAAAAAAAGGGGAATAAGTACTCCAAAGAGAGCGGAAAAGGGAACAAAGGTGACAATAGTGGTGAAAAGAAGGGAACCAGAGCAACAATTGAGTGGATTAAAGTAATGACGTAAATTGGTGGAATGAAATGAATGGTGGAGATTTCTACTTCACACGCCTGATTGCCATAAAGTAGTTGCCCACCAGCGCTGTCTCAGTGAATTTCCAGCCGTACGCCGGCAAATATATACATCCTTTGCTGTCCGTGACGACAAAGTCGGGTCTATTGGTCTTGACCCAATCACTTATTTCATACTCATTAATATACTTTTCCACATTGTGGGTGCCCACAGGGACAATACGGAGTATATGCTCTCCCATGAAAATGGTAGTGAACCAACTGATAGGATCACGGTTGATGGTAGAGAGAAAAAGCCATCCGCCCACCTCGAGATGATCCATGGCCGCACTCAACACTTGGGCTGGATACTTGACGTGTTCCAACATTTCGAACATGGTTATGACATCGTACTTTTCCGTGTCTTTGACATCTTCAATTGCCTGTAATTCGTAGCTAATTTTACCCTGGTCTCGTAATATGGGATCTTTCTTCATATGGAGCTTCGCAGCTTCAATGACATCTGGCGACAAGTCGATGCCTTTCACATGGTCTACGTACTTGAGACGGGCCATTGACTCGGCCAAGATACCCCCGCCACATCCCACGTCGAGAACTTGAAGTTTGCTCTCATCTAGCAACTCGTCCCTTTTCAGTTCCTGCTCATCAACGATTCGCAATCGTATAGGACGAGGAAGTAGGTCCAAATTGTACGGCGGAATATAAATACTCTCCTCCTCGGGAGTATCTTTGCTATTCAATTGGAGATTGGTTCGTATCGTGTCCACTATGAAGTCCATTCGAAGTAAGTTCATCTTGTGCAAGATCCGCTGTGGACCATTTACATCCCACCAAGTGGACGCGAGAGCATTAAAATGCTTTAATTCGTCTTCGCTGGCGGTGGTGAGCTTCGATGCCCATCTTCGACCTCTGCACCTGTCTTGCGAGCCGAGAAAAAGCAGCGGTGGCTGCTATACGTGGTCTCATGTATAAAGAGTTGAGAAATTCAAAGTCGGCGAAATTGCGAAATTGCAAACTTGAACTTTACATGGCCGAAGAAGGACTCGCTACCCTGCGCGCACGCCGAGCAAATGCGGGCTCCAGGCTCAAGCAGTTGATAGCTATGGAAGACGACGTTTCGGAAAAGCAACGTTTTGTGCCCGATGAGGAAGATGAAGTGGCACTTTTGTTTGCGGAAGATGAGAACGATGAAGAGGTTCGATCCAGCAGCGATGACGAGGAAGGCCTGGAAAACGATAATGAAGATGACGAGGACAATGCCAGCGCTGATGAGCAGTCAGATAATGAAGATCAAACCAAAGAAGTTTCAGGATCTCGCAAAAGAGCCACTCCAGACGATGAAATGCTTTCGTCTTCTGATCTTTCTGGATCTGACACAGACGAAAGTGAAGGAGAAAAAGAACTAGAAAACCAGGAAAAACTCAAGAAACGTAGACAGCGACGAGCCAAGACGGTGGTACCTGCTATCAAGAAGCTCAAACCTGCACCACCCAAGCCTAAACCAAAGAAGCAATTGACGGCGTCCGAATCGCTCATGCGATCACAGAGATCTTCCTCGCGAGCCTCTGCCATCGAAAGCAAACAAGCGTTGGTGCAAAAGTTGAAAAAGGACGAAAAAAGACGTGCTGCAATGGCACCGGTGGTTCGTCCCAAATACGTCGAGCTCACACAAGAAGAACGGCTTCTTGAAGCAGTGGAAACCGAACGAGTAAATGTCAAGTCGCTTAACGAATTCATGGACCAAGAAACTCCAAAAAAAAGAAATGCAGCGCCAACTTTTGCTTCTGAGGCGGAAGAGGCTTCGAAATATCATTCGTTTGGTGAGTCAGGAGTCTTTTGTAACTCCTACTGAAGAAGTCGAAGAGGCTCGCTATGTACATGACTACATCAACGGACGGCTGAAGAAGAAACCTGGACGCAAAAGAAAGGAGCGTGAAGAGAGGAGAGAGCGTTTACCTGGTGACATTGATCCTGATTTGCCATACTATAGACGAGAGATGTGGGAAAAGCGACTCAAAGTTGGAGGAAGATTTGCGAAAAAAGGCAGAAAAGGTACGACTGTGAAAAGAATGCCGATAAAAAGGATGTCGTTTCTGTGGATGAATCTTCTGAGCGGAAAGAAGGTGAACCGGTTGCAGAAAGCACTGAAAAGATCAGTGTGGAGCAGCCAGAAAAAGCTGCATATTCTGGAAGATGCCAAAGAAATCAAGGAGATTAAAGAGTCCATAGTAGCCGAAGAGACCAAACCAGTACCTCCCAATCAGGAGCAAAATGTTTCTGAAAAAGTTATACCATCAACAGACGAGCCAAAGAGTACGGCTGAGTCAAACAATGAACCTGTTACCGATATCAAGGGTGAGGATGTTGTGGAGACTCTTAATGGAAACAGACCAGAGGAAAATAATACGCATGTTCCAGAAGAAACCACAAATAAGAGCCCTACTCCTTCCAGTAAGCAAGTCAAATTTGCCGACAACGAGGGTTCGGTAATGGACAAAGAGGGAACGCTTGAAGAAGGTGCCGAGGTCTTTGAAGGTCCTGTTCAGCGCATAGCTCGAAACATGATTTATTTCCTTGAATTGGACGAAAAGATTGACAATGTCAAGCTTAAAGCATACCTTTTTGGCGAGCAGTCTCTTTTGCCAGCTTCGAGAAGATACCGTGATTTAGAAACAATTGTACGAATTGGTCAGGCGGTGAATCCTTACGCCGTGGTGAAAGATGAACGAGATGAGCTCTTGGAGCCAGCGACCGAATTGACAGAGGAAGATTCTCGGTTTGATGAACTTAAAAAGTTGCCCAAGCTAGGAGTAACAGAAATGATTTATGAAGACGATGAAGACGAAATGGAGGAAGAAACTGCTGAAATTGTGTTGAATACCGAGGCTCCCAGTGGTCTCTACTTGCCCAATGGAAACAAAAAGGCTTGTCTCATTTCCGGTGCTGAAGTTCGATACTTTGATCCGGCTCTTGGGGTGCCCTACAGCACAGTGGAGGTTTACAAGTTATTGAAACAGATGGAAACGGGTACTATTCCTTGGTACTCTATAGAACGAGGGTACAACGACTTTGGCTCTGCGGAAATCTACCTCGGATCTAGGGACGGTGAAGTTAGACATGCCAAGGGTGTACCGGAAGGGTTTGATGGGTGAATAGTTTGATACTATAAATTATAATCTAAACAGGTCTATTTAGTCGCTCAAGCGTATTTGATCGGCTGAGCAATTGTTCAAGCTTAGCCTTTTTAATCTGTGGCGTGCTGAACGTCTCTTTCGTGTGCCTCGATCAAGTCGCTTTGAAACTTGATTAATTTCTGTTTCAATTCCGGAACAAACACTCGAAGGATTTCCGACTTGTGGTCAGAACTATCTATCTCGAAAACATAGTCGTCTTCGTCTTGGTCATGAACAAATTCCGGGACTACGATAGTCGCCAGAAACTTGTCCTCTTCACTTGCCGAGGTTCCAGCAATGGAAAATTCAAGTTTCATGTCATATATACACAAAACCTTCCCCTTTCTCTGGGTGACATCACAGTCACCAGAAATCGAAACTACATTGTCAAGAACAAACTTTAAATCACCGGACTCGGCCGAGGTATTTACTACGTTTTCCTGGAAATATTCCTTCGTCCAAGGAAGACAATTCTTGTCGACCCAGTGCCTATGTTAGCATTTGTGAGGAAGTGGTAGTTGCATGTAACTTACCAGTTGTTAGGATTGTGTACAACCATCTGTTGAGAATAAGCGTATCGTTTCTCAATCTGGATTCTATACCCTTCGATGGATCTGGGTGCACTGGTGTGAGTCGGCTGCAAAAAGACAAATTGAATTAAGATTTAAAACAAGAATCATAAACATGTTGATCATTAGGGGTAACTTGAGAGTTCTTTTCTTAAATTTGAGACTATTGTTTGGTCAGTACTTTAAACACTTTTATTGAAAACAATTATGCTAATCATGGTCAGCTGATATGAAGGAAAGTGATATGCGAATGAATGTAAAATATTATGCTTGGAATTAAACAACAAGCAAAGCAATACCAGTACCACCAGTACAGTCATTGACGGCCAAGGAAAACTTGTTTTCTCCACTTGGGCATGCCTTCCAATCTTGCTTTCCATTCAATACCAAATTGGAGTCCTTGATAGCAAAACCCTTGGTTGAGGCCTCGTCTCCCCATGGACTGACATCTCCAAACTCGCCTGAAGGACGAATAATGATTCCTCTTCCGTTTTGGTCTACCAAAGTACCATCGGCATTGAGGGTCAATTTGAGATCTTCACCTTCAGTTCCTCCAACACTGAAGACATGAGGATGAGATGCAACCTTCTTAATAGCGTTGTGTTGGAACTTGGTGCCTGAACGAATGGCAACGAGTCCAAAGTCTTTCTTAGAAGCAGCTGGTGGGGCTGGTTGGTTAGTAGCCTTAGGTGGAGCTGCTGTAGTGGGCTTAGCAGTAGGTTTGGGTTTGGTGGATGTGGTGACAGTAGTTGGTTTGGAACCAGAGTCTTGCAATCCTTGGACGCTCAATGCAACACCAACAGAGTTCGAACAGCCTCCATCGAGAGCCAATTGGTAGGTGTTACCAGCACCGTGACAGGCAACGAAAACCTCTTTACCACCGTACGTCAAGTGCTCGTTGCTAATGCCAAATTTGGTATCCTTTTGAGTTCCCTCCACGATGAGCTTGTTGCTTGCGGATACTTGCTTTCCAGTTTTCTTGTCGGTCAATGAACCATCGTCGTTCAACACAAATGAAATGGAATCACCACTACCCAAATACACCTTGTCGTCCTTGTTGTAGACACTGGCATATTGGAGGTTGGACCCTGAGCGGATGGTGACCAAGGAGAAGGTTTTCGCGGCCGAGGCAACGGCAGCCAAAGTCAAGATGGATAATGTAGTAGAAGCTTTCATGTTTGTTGAATGATGGTAATTCAAGAATTATTGGACCCTTTTTATATCCATCCCGTCATGCTAATTTTAGGCCAAGGCGCTTAAAATTTTGATGTCTGCATTGTAATACCTCGCATTGTAAAACATCGCATTGAAATTACCCCATATTCTATATTTAGATCAACCGTTACGAACTAATATTTGATGCGCGGTGACGTCACAGTTGGGTTTTGACAGGTTTCTGCGTTTCGGTAAAATCAACTTTGATGGCCCAAACCTAAACAAAGATCCTTCATCAATATATGTCACTCGTATACAATGTCAGACACTTATTTTTAGCACTTCACCAACGCTCAAAATTTTCGATTAAGTTTCTACTTACTCAATTTAGGGTAAATTCCTCGGCATCGGCCCTACTACTGCACCTCGGATAAACGATCACCCGTATTGATGGTAAATTGATGGAAATGCGGCACCGTAAATTCTTGACTTACGTCATGGTTGCGATTCATGACCATGCATAAGGGCTCAAACTTCTAAGTTTCTCCCCGAACCTGTAAAATAAAAAAGGTACAGGTATAAGCAAGCAACCAAATAATGCCAAGAGAGTAGAAGCCCAATGTATGCCCATGTGTTCATACATTTGCAATCCAAAGAGGGGAAATACTCCGGACATGAGTGACCTCACAAATGAATTAGCAGCCATTGCCGATGCTGTGTAAAGTCTATACGCTTCTACTGTATAAGCGAAGATGCCATTGAACACCAATACTGTTGCAAATCCGAAAACAGCAGATCCTATGATTGGGGCTATCCAATGAACTTTACGATAAGTTGTCCATGCCAAAATGAAAAGACCAATAGGTACGAAAAATACCCCAACCAAAAGTGCCAAGAATCGAAACTCGGGTTTGGCTACCCCATTATTTTTCCGAACAAGTTCTTCGTGCTTTTTTTGTACATATGTGGGGGTACCGATGCAGGCAATAAGCATTCCCACCATGAGACCCAAAAATGACATACCTTGTTGGCTGAGATTGAAATCGTAGACCGTTTTGAATATGTATGGAATGGCCACAAAGAACATGTAGACTATAGCGAGACAAAAGCCGCTGTAGAAGCATAGAACAAGCATCATTGGGTCTTTGACTAATAATAGTATGGGTCTTTTAGACGATAAAATAATCGACTCGAATAACGATTCCTTATCTCGTTCAATGGGAGCATAGTAACGATTATCGCCTGTTTCCTTTCTGAGTCTTTGTGCTTTCCAATGCAATAATACCGGTTGATATGTTTCAGGCACAATCACTATGAGAAGGCCCAAAAGTGCACCGGACCAAATAATCATGATGTAAAAAGTCCACCGAAAGCTGATGTGGGAATTTACAAAGCCAGATATAAGCGGTCCCAACAGCGGACCAAGAAATGGGCTAACACCATAAAGCATGATGGGATAGTGCATGTGTTCTTTATCAAATAAGTCACTAAATGTGCCAGAAGCAACAGACATAAACGATGCTCCAAATATTCCCGAAGCCAATCTTCCAAAAAGCATACCGCCGATATTATCGCAAAAGGCGGTAAGAAACTGGAAAGCAATCATAAGTGCTAGACCCACAACATACACTATTCTTCGTCCATGAAACTCTGAAATTGGAGAGAGAAATATGCCTCCAGTACCCAACCCCCAGATATATAGCGATATTCCAAGAACACTGACCTCGTGGCTGATCCCGAAATGCTCTATAATATTATCTGAAGCTAGGGACCATGCTGAGGAGATACAAGTGACATTGACACTTAACAGCGAGATGAGAATTACGATTATCCACTTGCGAACAGGTGACATGTTCATGGGATTCTCCTTGTCGTTGCCGTCGTCAAACAGAACACACCACAGTTTATCATCATATACATCATTTTGAATTACTTCGTAATCAGAGTCCGGATGGGATGGTTGCACGTAATTTGTATTGGGTGAATTTATGGTGCTTTCATGCATGGTATGCAGTTCTTCTTCTTCCATATCCACTCGCAGCACTATTTTGTGCTCAGTAAGTCATTAATATGTGTACTAGACCTTCAGTTGTTGTCTATTAGTAAGGTATGAAGCTTAGTGATAATGAAGATAGTGAGGAACTGCATACGAAAATATGCTCGGAAACGATGCAACCTTAAAACGAAATAAGGAAACAGCGTAAACTTAGAAAGATAGCAAGCTGGCATATTTTTCTTTCAAAAAAATGGTTCCTTAATAGATTTAGGTGGTTTCTAACGCGGTTTTTGGAAGTTGCCGTGCGGCTTTTTGCAACCAACAAACTGAGCCTGAAAATGACGAAACTTCCAAGAGGATTCTAATGGTGATTATTTCAGGAATCCCTTCATCGTTTTGTGTTAATCGTTTTCAGTCTCTCTTTTGAATACTTTATGTTAATTTTTTCCCATTCATTCATTTTTCACTTTTTGCAATTTTCGCATTTTTCATTAAATGCGATTCTTCTTATTGCTACGCTCACAAGACATCTAATAATAGAATTGCAAAAACCATGAAAAACAACCAAGAGCCCACAATTTCACAGCATACAACCACAGTTCCACCCCTAACAAACCCTAACCAACATGGTGCACTGCCCTTGATTTTGGACTTCTTCGTCTACGGCTGTCACCCGCTTTGTGTCATTTCGCATGCATAGAACCCAGAACACGTTGCGAATGTTTTGTCATGGATGCAATAAAGCTCTCTGATCTCCACGCCAATGGTCGCCATGCAGACTTGGAGATGAGCACAGTCATCTCCGATCACGATGACGAGCCCACTAAACTTCATGGAGCATCTGGACCTTTACGTCGACGGCTTTTTTTCAACATTCTTGTATCAGCAACACTCACCTTCACAATTTATTACAATTATCAGAAACTTATCGACCGGCTGCATCCACTTGTGGCCCCGGCATTGCTCGGTAGCATGTCGGCTGCTTTTGCTCAAACGATGAATCAATATTTGAAGAAAAAAATCGACTTTAATAGAATTTTCAAATTCATGGTGTGGGGGTCGATAAACGGGACATTGACGGTACTTTGGATTGATCTACTCCTCAATAGACTTGATAGTGCGGTCTATAGAATAGTGGTGGATCAAACAGTGGGAGCTCCTGCGTTTCAAGCTACATTTTCCATCCTTAATTCATTATGGGAAACCGGTGAATTGATCTCCACCACTGCCAGGTCGTCGTATTTAAGATCACTTCGATACAGCTACTGTTATTGGCCCATTTTCTCGGTATGCCTGTTTCTTTTGGTACCGCCGCAAATGATGTTTCCTGCCAATTGCTTGGCCAATCTTTTGTGGAACTTGATATTGAGTCGATTAACCTAATGTATATTATCTACTTCTTTTGACGAAACGACTTGAGTGCATCCACCTTCTTCCCTCCTTTTCTCTTTCTGTTCTTGTGTACTTTGTTCTTGTGGAACGGAACAAATCCAATCTTCTTGGGATCTTGCCGAGCACTCTCAGGCAACAAATAATCTGGAACCCGTTTAAGTTGACTTTGAACTTTGGCGGGGTGAAGTTCCTTATCGTGGCGCAAGGAAGCCAAATCCTGAGGATTCTCCTCAAAAAATCGCTTAAGTTTCTCCGAATTCATAATCTCATTCTTGAGTTCACGAATCCTCGCTTCTCGTATAGCCGCCAGAGTGACGGCTCGAAATGCATCTTCAGCTCTATACCTGAACCCTTCAACTTGTGTCATATCAAACTGATAGGGTTTGATCTCAAATCCATTTTTGGATTGCAGTTTGACTATACGAGCCAACACTTTTTCATCTCGCTTGGCTCCAGGATTCGTAGCGGTTTTATGCTTCCCCACCTCTTTTACAGGAACAACAAACGACAATGCCATACCAGCTTTTCCGGCTCTCGCAGTACGTCCAACTCGATGGACGTAGGACCTCGAAGTGGTGGGGAGATCAAAGTTTAAAACGCAGGCTACGTTTCGGAAATCCACACCACGAGAAACACCATATTCTCCATCAACTTTCTTGCCCTTTTTCTTTTTGGACTTTTCCGGTTTTGAGTCTTCTTGGTCGTCTTCTCCCTCCTGCTCAGTAACCTCCGTAGACTCATCGCTTGCAATAAGTAGATTATAGACATTTTTGTTGAATTCATCGACAATGTGTAATCTCGAATTTACCGGCAACTCACTGTTTAGAATACAGCAACGAACACCAAACTGCTCGAGGAACAATTTCAATCTGTACCCACGGTCTATGTTGTTGACAAAGGCCAATGTCTTACCCTTTATCAAGTGCAACTTGAAGATAACATATGCAAACAAAAACTTGTCAAATTCAGAGGTACGAGCGTAAAATTGCACGAGACGATTCTGATTCTCTTCATTATCATTGAGCTTGATAATGGCTGGTTTAGTACAAAATCGTGCCTTCAAATCGTTGACATCGTCATTGACAGTTGCCGACATAAGATATGTCTGTAAGTTTCTCTTAATAGGTAAAAAGTCATCAAGCTTCTGTAAATCCTCCATGTACCCATAAGAAAGCATTAGATCAACCTCATCGATAGCAAGACTAGTAACAGTAGTGAGGTCAACAATACTCGCATGCTTCTCTAAAACGGTGGTAAGTCTCAGTGGAGTGGAAATGATGATTTCAGGCTTAGCCAGCAACAATGAAACTACAACTTGGTCTGACACATTAGTTGCCAAGTTGATCTGAGTTATTGAATTGCAGTAAACCAAGAGTTTTTCAATAAACTTGGTTACTTGATTGGCAAGTTCTTTTGTAGGAACCAAGATAACACTCTTGATGTTGTGTTCGGATAAACCTTCAGAAAGAATATTTTGAATGATAGGAATGGAATAGGCACCAGTTTTACCCGAACCCGTAGATGCTTTGGCAATAATATCTCTTTTATCTTCGAGAGAAAGTGGAATTGCATTAGATTGAATCAATGTAGGTTTTTCAAAACCCAACTGATATACAGCTTGCAACAAGCGAGGATCAAGTTTGAAATTCTCCCACTTAGCCGACTCATCTAAATACTCAGATGCTACCACAGCGTCTGTCATTGGGGAAGGAAATGTGCGATGAGCACAGCGATGAGGTTCGACTTGAAGATGGTACTGCATATTAAATTTTGTGATTCGCAAAAAAGCGAGGCTATATAGCGGGGATTCACAACGCGCATATCAACTTGAAAGAGGACCCAAGAATGGCTCGAAAACAAGGGTATAACTTGGAAATTGTGGAAAACGTCATAGTAGTACACGCAAAGCTAATTATACATCAAAGGGCGTGTGGCGTAGTTGGTAGCGCGTCTGCCTTGCAAGCAGAAGGTCACCGGTTCGACTCCGGTCTCGTCCATTCTTTTTTGAATTTTAATTCACCTACATTTTTTTTGGTAGATTCGATGATGAATGTTGCAAAGTAATGAATAAATTATAGAATGTATTGAATATTAGATTATTGTCTATCATGCATTGCACCATCAATCTTTTGGACTTTCCTCTTCTTGAATCGCACTTGAAGTGCCTGCAGTGGCATCTGCCACATCCAAAGATATAGGTGAGAGATTGGCTTTATTGATTCGCTGAGAACTTGTGGAGGCTCTTCGGGCATTAGAGGAGCGACGCGCGAAATTTTGGCGTATCAGCGCGAAAGATGGCCGTCTTGAAACTGCTTGTTCTTCATCAACTGTTCGCGTTGATTTTCTCGAAACGAGACGCTTTATTTGCAGACCAATGTAATCTGCCGATGGGACGTTGTCGTCAGAATCATGAAAGCTGCGAATAGATTCACTCAATCGATCTTCATCTTCCTCGTTTGGGCGAACACCTGAAGCAATTGACGTTTCTCGTTCGAGTGGCTTGCCCATTCCATAAACTGGAAATACATTTCTTGGCGATCTGGCATGAGGACCCCGAGAGCCAACTGATACATTGGTATTTGTTCTTGAGAGCCTCGACCGTGTGCGAGCAACAGACTCATTGTAAAATGGGGCCGGAGAGTAGCCAACCATAGAACTTGCACTGCTTCTATGCGATGAATTATGCCTCAGAATTTCACTATTGTGCTTTTCTAAAGCCAAATCCGTAACGTCCTCATCATCTTCTTCGGGATCCGGTTCCTTCTGTCGTATGACTCGCGAGTCAGTATTCAATTCAGGCTGTTCATCTCGCAAAGTAAATCTTGGAAGCCTCAACTTTTTCTGATCGTGCTCAACAGAAACCAAATGCGAGTACCATGGAATGGTGATGGCGAAGAAAACACCGCCTATTATATTCCCAATGGCCTCAGGGAGCATTACTTTCCACACCACCTTACCAACAGATATCGGTGCCGAGCATACAAGTCCCATAATGAGCAGAAACATATCGGCGATCGCATGGCTAAAACCGACAGCACTGAAGGTGAAAACAGGAACTGTTATCATTATAAATTTGACATGTAAAGGTTTGGCCATTATTTGAAGATAAACCCCCAAGCAGACAAAAAAATTACCTGCCATACTTTTAATCATCGTTTCCACAAACGAAAACAGGGCCTTTTTCATTGTAATAGCTATGCACGCTTCTTTGTATGACGGCTCTTTCCCAACATGCAGAAACCACACTATCACATAGCAAACGAATATATTGCCCACCACGTTGAATGCGTAACTTACAGTCCAACTTATTACAACATCAAAGATTGACACTGCTCCTCGTAAAACTCCAACACCAAAGTAAAGAACATTCGAATTAAACAAATCAGCACCAAGTACCACAACGTAAAACAAACCAATGGGGAAAAAGAATCCTTGAAGGAACTCTATAATACCTGGATTTGCCTTATAAAGTTCCGGACAATTGGCTTGTAACGCTGCATGAAGCATACCTCCACTTGCAAACAATAACCCGCCCATGAAAGAGTTGAGAATTAGCATGTCAACTGTGAGACGGGCCTTCTTCATGGAAGTTGCTACCACCGCCAACGCGGCCTCGTACGTGGAAATGTACAAAGAATCATCAACCATGAAACATCAAGTTGAGGATGGAAGTGCGTAAAGTTTAGACTATTGGTGCTAGGATGCAATGGGCAAGAATCTTAACTTGCAGAGTTTAACTCGATGAGGTAGCTTATTCTGGAAAGTTTTTCCGAAAAGCGTTAATAAACGAGACCCTCGTAACCTTGGCCGTTATTTTTTTCTGGGCACTCATTCGTCGTGAGATTTTCCGGTTTCCGCGGACTTTTCTTCGATCTCAGCCGCATCTGCCGTGCCATTAGAAATAACAGATATTTCACGTTTCTGCTGATGACTTAGCCTGGCGCTCTTTATCAAACCTTTGAACTCTTTGTGGTATTCCTGTAGCCATCTCTTTACCAGAAAATCTTTGTCAGTGATCAGTTTAAAGCTGATACTGCGGCTTGAGAAAAGATCTGAACCCGCTGAACCTCCAAATGCCAGATGAGATCCTTCCCATTGGTTGAGTCTTTGGTGTAGCACCTTTTCCAGCACCGGGTGGTTGCTGTCTAAGTTTGAGTTGAAGAGAATGTAAAAATGATTATATCGAAGCTCAAGTTGAGTCCTGGTACCTGCTGTCAGTAGTCTTATTTGTGAAAGCTTTTCTTTAAGTCTGGGCGTAGAAAGGGACTTAAAGTCCAACTTGGGTAGTTTCTTGGTCTCTGCGGCGTTGTGTTTGTCAACTTCATTAAAGTAAAAGTTCAGGTGGTCTTTAGTGGGTCTTGGAACGGGGGAAACGGTGCGTTTAGGATGCTGAAAAAAGGACGATATTGCCGAGTTTGATGAACCAGCATTTTTCTTTCGTGGGGTGGGCTTCTTATAGCCCAAGCACTCATCAATATGTCTCGATTGTAATACCTGTGCCGTCATCTTTCTCGAGCAAATTGGACAATCTACAAGTTCGTCTCGCGTAGGAATTGCCGCTGCATTCTTGTGTTTCTTTAGTGGTGGCTCTTCGTCAGAAACCTCTATTATTTCTTGTTTCTGTTCATTTTCAGGTGAAATTTCGTTGCCAATAACCAGTAATAAATCGTGCCGCAACGCAACATAGCAGTTTATGATTTCTTCAAGTAATATCACTTTCTTGAGGTTGCTCTCGAACTGTTCTGTCTTACACAACGGGCAACTACTATTGACCACCAAGTATTCTCGTATGCAATGAGAACAAAATGTATGATTGCAGCTTGTAGTCATTGGCGCTTTCATGAACTCTTTGCAAATAAAACAGCGTTGGAGAGCATCAAGTTCGGTCAACTTAGGCATCTTTGTGGACTTGAAATCAGAAGGATCCGTCACGTTCTGGAGATTATTAGCAAACGGATTATCCATGGTGCTAAGCTAGCCTTTGCGATCTCGAGTAATCTGAGACTCGCGTAAGCGATGCGATGCGCAGGAAGTGTGGAGAACAAGAAATAGAGATAGCAAAAATCTAGACGATAAAGAGTAGTGAAATAGCAAGTGGTAGCAAGGAAGTATTAGCGAGTATCATAGCAATGACAATGTATTAATCAGAGTTCGTCGTGGACAACAGCTTTACTAGGTTGACCAGATGAAGATTTTGATCCACTCTTCTTCTTTGATCTCTTCTTTTTTGACCTTTTAGTAGTTGGTTTCACTGTTGATGTGGAGGATTCAGAGCTAGCTGCATCAGGAATTGGTGTCGTAGAATTGGTCAGTCCATCATTGGCACTCTCTTCCACAATCGGAGCAGCTGATGGAGTCACAGCAGGTTGTGCAGAAGGCACATCCTCCAGCAGAGTTATAGCTTCTGTTGCAGACTCTTCGAGTGCGTTAGCTGTACTTTCAGCAACGGCTTCAACGATAGGATCTGCGGTTTGTTCGGGGATCTCTTCTGCAGTCAGTTCTGAAGTCTGTTCTGTTATCTCTTCCGCAGTCAGCTCAGAAGTCTGTTCTGGAATCTCTTCCGCGGTCAGTTCTGACGTCGCTTCTGCGGTCTTCTTGCTTTCGTAGTCGAAAGTAGGCAGTTCGATAGATGTATATGTCTCTTCAGCAATACTTGGTGAAGGAGTCTCATCATTAGGAACTGCAATGGTATTGCTTTCATCATCAGTGGCTTGTTGTGAAGGTTGAGAAGTATCGTTCTCGTTTGATAAGTCTCTCGTAGAAGTCTCGTTCGCTGGCTCTTCCGTTGACGTCTCCTCAGTTGGTGCAGAAACGGATTCCTCAACAATGGTGGAAGCTGATATTTCTGAAATGATTACTTCCTCTATGATGGTTGATGCTTGAGACAAAACAGGCTCAGGCGAGCTAACAGTTGAATATTCAGACAGTGATTCTTCTTCGCCGGAGTATTGGCTCTGTTCTTCTTCTTCGGTCTCTTCATACTCTTCCGTCTCCAGGCCCAGGGAATATCTATCGTCATCGAGATCTTTTGCCTCTTCAGAAGAAGCTTCAGTGTCTGAAGGCGAGATTGTCGTCGCTGCAGTCGTTCCTTGCGTTATTGACTCAGCTGCAGTTGTGAGTGATTCAGTCTCAGAAATTGCTTCTTCCTGATCATCTTCTTCGGACTCCTCGCCCTCCTCAGCTTCAGTCTCCTCTGATTCGTCACCATCTTCTGCTTCCGCTCCTTCTGTTTCGGCTTCTTCGTCATTACCGTCTTCACTGTCAGTGTTCTCGTCACCTTCAGTTTTCTCGTCATCATCTTCAACCGAAGCCTCTGAATCCTCTGAAGCTACTGTTGGCGTGGATATCGTTGACGTGGATACTGTTGGCGTGGATTCACTTGAAATGTCACTCAGTGTAGAATTTGTACCGTAGATTACTTCTTCTTTGATCTCATCCATTTCTGGGACAACTTCAATTGAGCTGGTAACAGGAGCCAGTACTGTACTGAGAATTTCGGTAGTCACATAGTTTGTTGTATCCGAAAAGAACGAGGACGAGTCAAAATCTTCCTTACCAGTAATGTCTGCCACATTTTTCGTCACCTGTGAGACAATATCTTCCAATGTATGAGACATATGAGCAGTAGATGCAGCCTTGGAGCTATCATCAGGAGGTTGGACAGGTGCCAGTGACTGCTTTGCATCACTGTTGCTCTCAGATGTCGCCGATATTGAATTTTCAACTGCTGGAACTTCGCTAGTTGCAATCGTGGTATCATCAGTAGTAGCTTCTCTCTCTGTATTCAAGTTGATTTTTTCCTGAACAATTGAATATCCCAATTCTCCATAATGTTTGAGATGACTGAGGCCAATTTTACCATAGACCTGAGCCTGATCCCATGCAACAAGTCCGTATTCACGACCTTGCTGGAGATACACTTCGCTGTTTTTGGAAGCGAGCGCCAAGTAGTCTTGTAGTTGGCCAGTTTCATGAGCTTTTTGCAAGAAAATACCAGTGATTGCAACGAGGATAATCATGATCAAGTAGTTGAAAAGTGAACCAATAACCGAACGTCCCTTGGCATAGTTGGGACGAAGTTTCAAAACCTTTACGTTTGCGTCGGAACTACCACTTGCCAATTTACTGCCGTTGGGACAGAATGACAAACATGTGATGGCAAACTTGTGATAATTCTTGTATGTTTTCAAGATCTTGAAATCGCTCAAGCGGAAGATGTTGAGTGAGCAGTCATTACCAGCAAACGCGAGCAAGTCCTGAGTCACAGAAATGTCAAAGGCAACACATCTCATTTTGGATTTGATTTCCTTTATTTTGTCTATAGTCTGGTTTGCGGTGGAATATTGTATGAGGGCGACACCCTTTCCATTTCGCAATGCTGCCACGATGACCACGGTTGATGCATTAATGTATTTGACCTTTGACAAAATGTACTTGCTGAGCGTCTTTGTAACCGCGGGAGATTTGGAACTGGAAGACACCAATGATCCAGATGCAGGGTTTATCACTTCCACAGAGCTACCTGTTACGTAGCACAACGACTTGCCATTGTTGGGACTAAGTTGAAAATCCTTGATCTCCACATCTGATGATGGAGTAAACTTGAATATGAGGTCCAAGGTGTCAGGATTGAATATGGAAATTGATGATGGGGTTTTGGAAGTCATAAGGCATCCCAATGAACCATCAGATGAAACACACACAGCTTTTGGATACTCGCCCACTTCGTCCAGGGAAATCTCCTCTTCCAACTGAGCAGCATCCTGGAATCGCAAATGCTCTTCCAGTGTATAAACGTACTTGCGTAGATTGTGATTGATATTCATTGATTTTGCAAGTTCTTCCGATTGATTGCAACCGATAAACACCAAATGACCATCGTCGGTGCTTCCAGAGATATCAACACACATTGGCGAGTCTTCATTGTCTGGCAAAACAATTTCACGGAATTTTTGGAGTCTTCTAGATTTATCAGATACTTTGAACAGACATTTAATCACAGTTATTTTGTTCGGTAAACCATGATTTCCCTCGCCGCCTCCCCCAGTAACGAGCACGGCCTTGTTGTTGATGAAACGAGCCCCGAAAATGGGATAACCAACGTCGATCCCTGCCGAATCTTTGGACATGTTGTACAACACATCTACGCGACGTGGCTTCGATGTTAAGGCGCTGGTGTGCGGGTGCGAATTCTGGATATTCGCGGAAACCGGACGCACTGATGTTTGGCTGCACCTAGTTGATGAAAGCGCTCTGTGTATCGCTGCATGTTAGTCATGGGTATGTTGGAAATAGAGCGTGTACGTTCCCGCTCCAGTACCAGGGGTGGGACGTGGATGCAGTGAACACCACAAACTTCTCTAATCATCCTGGTTATGGCAAAATTGGAGGAAGAGTTGTTGATCCCGATGAAGTGCAACAAGTAATTGAAGGGTTAGGAGGCATTGTAGATGTCACTCTGGAGTACGATATGGTTATTAGTGGATACTGTCCGCGTCCAGAAACCGTGGAAGTCGTGAGAAAGTTATGTGCTGAGTTAAAGCCGCTGGTTGCCTTGGTGGTCGATCCTGTTCTTGGCGATAATGGAAAATTATACGTTCAGGAAACGATAGTTCCAGAATATGAAAGGTTGATGGTCGAGTGTCCCGTATCATTGACTACGCCCAATCTGTTCGAATTTGAGTTGCTTTCAAAATGTAAAGTGAGTTCTTGGAGCGACCTCAAAAGAGCCATGAATGCATTCCATGAAAAATTCCATATACCCAACGTGGTGATCCTGTCAATTGAGATCGAGGGACAATTGTACGCGGTGGGAGCCCTGAGAGAGTCACAATTAATAAAACAAAAATTGACGTCTGATAATTCCAATTTACAAGAATCGGAAGAACGTGATGGACTTGCAATATTTTACTTTCCAATCGAAAAATTGGACTGTAACTTCAACGGCAGTGGTGATGTTTTGACTGCTATCGTCTCCCACTGCTTTTATAAAAATGGGTGCAAATTAACCCCAGAGACCCTCAGCGAAGCATTGATAAAACTAGAACATATTCTCAAGAAGAGTATACAAATAGAAACCCATAAAACCGGCAAACAGGTGTCTCATGTCAAGGACATCCAGATCGTTGCACTGCGAGCAGTTCTCGATATGAACCCAACAATGCGTCCGGTATTCTGGGTACAATAGATAAGAGAAGTTGCAAAAATGAAAATTGCAAAAAATGAAAAATGTATAAATCAAATTAAATATCAAAGACGAATATAGAACCACCAACAACAGAACAATAAATATCGACTTCACCCCTTTACCAGACTCACTACACAACCCTTTCTGGTTCCTTTCGCTAGGTCCAGCCTTCACATCCTACCACCCACCCCACAGTATTCTACGCGATCACGGATTGATTTGATAAGACCTACCATGGGATCCAAACACAAAAAAAACGCCCTGAAAAGCCTAAGGGCGTTTAGTTTTATCATCTTGAGTGCCCTGATAGCACTTGTATATATATTCAATCCGGTGAAATTGATTTTTCCTTCCTCAATAATTCGCTTTCATCACGGGTTGCCACCACAATCGCAAGAAATCGTCACAGAACAACCAAAATCCCACTCCAAGTTCCAGCTTAAGCATATATATCATCATGGGTCCGGAAAAAACTATAAAATTCACCGGCGCCTTGATATTACTCCCGAATATTTGGCCAAACATGACGCATATTTTCAGCATTTTAACCAGCTTCAATCTGGAACCGAGCAAGTTTCCCTTGACAACTTGGATTCAGTCGTGGCACAGTACGACTGGCCAAAACATCACCAGGGAAAGAATCCATGGACCATAGAGCTTCCCATGAAAATTGCCAAACGGCCAGCAGTTAGATTGAAACAGAGACATGATCACAACTACATTGATTCGTATCTCCAGTATGCCCTTTCGGTAAAGAGTAATCCTCAGCATATTAATAATGTTCAACTTGAGTGGATACTGGAAGACATATCAGTTCCAGACGTCAAAGATAGGGACACTGTAGTATCCCTTGCTACCATTTCCTCAAATGCCTACGTGAGATTCCCCAAAGATGACGACGAGAAGAAGAACCTGGACTGGATAGATGTAGGGGAACCGTGGGTTCCAGATGATCGCAACAACAACATCGAATTTGGGTGGGGAGACGATGGACTTCGCGGACATATATTCGTCAGTGAAGACAATAAGACGGTTGTTATTGGTGTCAAGGGTACTTCTGGAGCCGGGCTTCCTGGTTCAGGGTCTGAGGAAACACAAGCAAATGATAAGACGAATGATAATTTGTTATTTCTGTGTTGTTGTGCACGTATAAGCTACATGTGGACTACGGTTTGCGACTGCTACGAGAAGACGTATACCTGCAACCAAGATTGTTTAGAGAAAGAATTGGTGCGCAAGGACCGCTATTATCAAGCGGTGCTTGACCTTTATCGGAATGTCACCGAAATATACCCGTCAGAAAGCCATGATATATGGGTTACTGGCCATTCTTTGGGAGGTGCTTTGGCGTCGCTTTTGGGACGAACTTATGGATTACCGGTGGTAGCCTATGAGGCTCCAGGTGAGATGCTTGCCACCCAGCGTCTTCACCTTCCACAACCACCAGGACTCCCCAAACATGCAGAAAATATCTGGCATTTCGGTAATACAGCAGACCCCATATTTATGGGAGTTTGTAATGGAGCATCCAGTCTGTGTAATCTCGCGGGCTATGCCTTGGAAACAGCTTGCCACACCGGACGCCAGTGCGTATATGATGTGGTTACGGATAAAGGATGGCATGTGAACTTGCTCAATCATCGAATCCACACCGTTATCGACGATATAATTATGACCTACAACGATACAGCTCCATGTGCAGACCAACCTCCATGTCGTGATTGTTTCAATTGGAGATTCACCAGCAGAGATGACAGTCTTGATGACGAGCCACCGTTGCCCAATCCATTACGGCCTGGAAAACCTAGTACAACATCCTCCAGTCAGCACCATACTTCTACAACTACCACCACCGAAACATCCAGACCCCAAAAGTGCCTAAAGAGAACATGGTATGGGTGGTGCGTGGAATGGGGCGATGAGGAAGATGCATGATCAGCCGGGCACATGAAACGGAGACGAAAGCATTAAGATGAAACGAGAGAGTACAGTGAACAATGAGTGGAGCATTATGCAAACATTAAGAATGCTATATGCAGCAAGCGGCTATATGCATCCGAGACATATTTCGGCAATTCAATTTCACAAATTTAAAGTTTGCGACTTCAACTGTCCCGGCGATGAGCACTAAGGAAGTGGAGCCGTGACCGTCTTGTTCTTTCATGCCGCGGCGCAAGAGGCTGTAGTTTCCTATTTGGTATAATTTCCAAACTTGTGACGTGCACAGAGCTATTATTACCCAGGGCCAGCCGCAAACAAACACATCGTCGCCCAATTAGGAAGGGGTCTTGTTGATGACTAGCAACCTGCACTCGGGCTCAAAATGCGTTATATTGCGTCAGGACTATCCAAACTTTCTTCCGGCTGTTTTCTATCATTGATACCATGAGGTTAATTACAGGAATCTTTAACCTCTTCTTCCTTGCAGGGTCAACCCTCTTGTTGGTCTTTATTGTCTTGTCGGGTTCAACCAACCATTTCCCATTCAATCGGTTCTACTGGTTGAAAGCTGATACGTCCAGTATTTCCCATGCTTACCTGACTTCATCGTGGACTTTTTGGGGTGTTTGCCAAAGTGATGACTTCAGTAAATGTAAGCTGGGTCCAGCCTACCCATTGTCTCCTGTTGACAACTTTGAAACCTCCCTGTCGGTTCCTCAAGACTTTGTTGATAACAGGGACACATATTATTATTTGACGAGATTTGCATTCGCATTCGAGATTATTTCGTTATGTTTCGCAGGAGTATCGCTCATCATTGACATTTTGGGCTTGTGCTTCAATGTGATTGATAGAATTGTGATTGCATTCATTTCGTTTGCTCTCTTCTTTGCTGCTGGTTTTGCGGCTTTACAAACAGCAGCCGTTGTATTGGCAAGAAATGCTTTCCTGGACGAAAACAAATATGCCCACATCGGAGTCAAGATGATGGCCATTACATGGGCGGCAGTGGTTTGTTTGTTCATCGTGTGGGTCATCACATGTTTTGCCAACATTGCAACGTCGTACAGAAAACACATGAGTAGAGTCAACGACTACAGAGCCCAGGAAGCAGGTGCTGCCAAGCCAGCAGGTGCCGATGACGAATCCGTAGCCAACGACCAGTCATCGTTCACCAGAACTGCTCCTGCTGCTACCGAGACTAATGAGGTCAATTCCAACTCGGGAGGCATTCGGTTCTTCAAGATTAAAAGAAACCAGAAGGTGTCCGACGAGGACAGTGTTTAGTACATAATTTAATTGTTTGAGAGCTTGGTGTAGGCGTTTGGCAACGTTCCATTAGTGGGGCAACGTTTCTTCCCCACATGTTCCGCGGCGTTTCCACGCCCGAAAAGTTTCTCTCAGGAACCGTTTACGAAAATTTATTATTGCGATAATTACACATTTTTACCCTTCCTCTTTCACTTCATTTGGCTCTCCCATCCACTCCGACCATTAACCGAGACCTTTTTCGATTCTAACCCTCGGATTGTGTTATATTTTCTAAACACGGCGTTTCCGCTCGGCCATAATACTCCTGCATTGTTTTTTTTTTCAACATTCGCTATTGTTGCTGAGCAGAACAATTGACAGATCAAAACTTATCTATCAAGCCTTTTGGACCCCTTAAACAACTTGTTGTTTCGATACCGGCTATCGAACATTCCAAATATCTTGCCCCTTCTGTGCCTTATCTATAAAAGGTGCTGCATAACTGGGGTTTTGTGTCATTAAACCACGGAGGGTTTCGGCGTGAAACGAGCAAAGTGACTTTATCTTAAAAATACCAATTTACACCACGGAACCATTTTTTGGTCTACAGTGATACCCGAATCCTGGTACTAGCGACGTCAACTTTGTTGATATTCACTTATAGGTTCCACCCATAGCATTTGCAAAAACTGGCCCCTTTAGTTTTGCCTATCAATTGTCAAATTTCTTATAATCACCATGCCTAACAACGAACAAAACCACCACCACCATCATTTCCGAAACATCTTCCGCAAAGAAAGCAGTCCATCTTCGGACTCGGGTGGCTCTCATGTGGGCCTTTCCAAGTTATTTCATCACGGCGAAAAGGAAGAAAAAACCATATCTAGAACCCCATCGGTGCTCTCGCTCAAGAGACACAACTCCAACATCACCCGGTCAGCCTCTAATCTCGATAAAGAGCCGAAAAAACTCTCGAAAGCACAGACAATGGCCCATATCCAACACATGAACCAGAAGAATGCCAAGAGTCTTGCCAACCAAAGGGTCCCTGCTCCCATTGGCAACCACGAGAAGATCAAGTACAATCCCTTCGGCATCAACAAAACCCCCAGTGCCACTGGATCTCCCAAAAATGCCAGTTTCTACATGGCAGGCGGTGCCGATGGAGGTCGAGTTCTCTCGAACCCAGTGGCTAACCCAAACGACTATTTGCCTGAAGACTTGTTTGAGGAGCACGTTAACCTCCTTGACGACTACGAAATCGACGTAAGCACCAAAAAACTAGGAGACGGCGGCTCCGCCGATGTTCGTATCATCAATGCTGCAAACCACAAGAAGCAATGCTACGCGCTTAAAAAGTTCAATCTTTTGACCAATGAAACAGACGAAGAGTTCTACAAGAGAGTGGCCCAGGAGTACATCATATCCAAGCGAGCAAGTCAATCTAGGCATGTCGTGGATACGCTTGCGTTGGTGCGAATTCAGTCACAAGGTACCGTTACCAGAGGATGGGGATTTGTGCTTGAGTTTTGTAATGGCGGAGATTTGTTCAATGCAATCGTTAAACCTGGCTGGAAGCGTACGTCACTTGCTGAAAAGTTTTGTGTTTTCAAGCAAATTGCCTATGGGTTGAAGTACCTTCATGAGCATGACATTGCTCATCGAGACATGAAGCCTGAGAACATTTTAATTGACAGTAATGGAATTGCCAAGTTGTGTGACTTTGGCGTGAGTGTTTTCGGGCATACCACTCCTGGAGACTTCAATAGTGAGTTACACTTGTGTTCTACGTATGTTGGTTCTCCTCCATACTCATCACCCGAGGTTATGAAAATCAAAGAAGCGAGCAGCTCTGAAGCAAAGAGTTTAGCCTACGATCCTTTCCAGATGGACGTATGGGGGTTAGGTATGCTCTTGTTCTGCATTGTATATTGTGGTGTGCCATTCGCAGCCGCTACTCCCAACGATCATGGGTTTCGAGACTACAAATTCAACCATGACAGATTCACCTCGGACCATCCTACTTTCAAAAACAACAACGATTTCTCAAAAGGTCCAGGGTCGGAGTTCAAGTGGGCAACCCAATTTGCATCCAATGGAGCTGCCAGAGTAGCATGGAAGCTATGTGACCCATCAGTCAGAGACAAGATACACCATGGACCTTCTTTTCAAAGACCCATGGTTCAATGGCTTGGAAATGTGTATCTACGAGCACCCAGATCAAGATGTCAATCCGCTTGTACTTGCACCTTCAGGTACTACCAACTCTAACCTGTCATCGGTGACAAATTCGAGGGCTCCATCGAGAAAAAATACGATTGTTACTTATGACCACGAAAAAAGCGAGGATGGAGAGCATACCCCATACAGAAGTATGTTGGATTTGGCCAGCGCCTTACCCCCTTGTGACAATAAGCCCGATAACCACACTGATGATAATGATTCGTTGCACTCGACGTCGTCGTTGACCCACACCCCTTTGAAACTCACCAAGAATGACCATACAAACTCAATTGATTCCACAAATAGCGAAACCGGCAAACCGCTTCTGCCTTCACGAAGCAAATCCCTGGCAGATGATAAAGGTGACGATAAACTGTCGTCAGTCAACTTGCCGTCCTTACGTGAAAATGTGGAGCATTCGTTTGACGAAAGCGAACAAGATGAGGAAGAAACGAAAGAGAAAGAAAAGAACGTACCATTGCCCAAGCAAAAAGAACTCAAGACCAGTCTGCTGTTCCAAATGGATTCCAACGGGCTTTGTAATTTGGGTTACAAAATTAAAAAACATAATCATGTTGATATTAGCACTATGGCGGTAGCTGGAACCATGTCTAGACGAGACGTCAGACGATAACTATAAATACATGGTCAGAAAGAGAAAGAGACAGTAAAGTAGACAAACGCCTTAAAACAAGAAATCAATAAGTAGTCAGACTTAGTATGAAGTCACATTAAAGTAATGTTAATCTTCACCAGTCAATCTTCACTACCCGTCTACTCTTCGATTCGTACATGTACATGTATTAAAGGATTACTTATGCTTCCAAGGAAACTCTACCCTTAGGGTTGGTCACCTTGACACCGATCTTCTTAGCCTTGGCAACAATCTCAACTCTGTTCTTAGCAGAAACGTTGTGGGCAATCTCAGCAGCATAGGTCTTGGTGTGCATCAACAAAACGTCCAAGTCCTTGATGTTCTTGACGAGGTAAGCTTTGTGACCACTTGGCATCATGTGTCTGGTCTTCTTGTTAGAACCGTAACCAATGTTAGGTTGAGGAATGGTACCTCTGAATCTTCTTCTAACACATGAGTCAATACCCTTTTGCTTTCTCCAGTTCTCAGCAACACGCTTGAATTGGTCAGACTGGTGTCTCTTGAACTTTTTGTGGTGCTTCTTGACAATCTTTGGGTGAGGAAGAGATGCGGCCACTGATGTTAGTAGGGGTTCAACATTTCATTTCTGTCATTTGAACGGATCCGGGGCATGCTGCTTGTCATATGGACCGATTACAGGCCCTGGGTGCTCAACAAATTTGTGATAGCGATATACATACTTTTTGCTGTCTAACTGTTCGTTCTAAAAATTTTCACTTTTCTTGAGACCTGCTCGCACAATTGTGCACCCACACACCGACATATATGCACACCTTCTCCAGGGCTGCACCCTTGACAAAGAGGCGTGCGCTTTGACACGTGATTTGGAAACATCAATGCACACAGAAAGTGCGGCGCTCGGTTGCGAAAGGTTCATCAAGCAATATGTCACTGGAATAATTATGGCTGAAGATGGTCACCTCAAACATAATCTAACACTCGTTTTCTTCTCTGTTTTGAACGTGTCCGATTTCGTCTATTTCAAACTTAAAGATCGTCGGACATCCGGACACCCACTTTTAGTTCTGCCAGAAGGTTGCGAATGGTAAACACGGTTGCGGCATCACATATTCTTCACAAGCTATTGCTTCAATTTCACATCCATTGTACTTTGTTTCTTGCTGGAAATTCTACAATGAGTTTTGATGCTAATCAAGTACTATATGTATGCTTTCAGTTTATAATAGCCTGGATAGCTTGCTGGTATGCAATATACTTGGTCACTGGATTTCATCTTCGAAGTATAGGAATTAACAATGGAGTACTTTTCAATAGAGTATCTTTCACTTCCAAGTCCATTCGAATATCAATTGGGTCCGTGAGATTCCGATTATGGGGCAACTCCCGAATGCTCATTCTTGATGAGGTCGATATTCAATTGCGAGAATCAAGAAAGAAAAGAAAACCAAAGGGTAGAAAACATGACACAGACACTCCAGAAGATAACGATATTCTGGGTCACCCATGCATTTTTCCCAAAAATGTCCTTTTAAGAAACCTACTTAAATTGTTGATCAAACTAATACCGAACATTGACCTTGAAATACGACATGCTACTATTCATGATAAAAAGGAGCTGGTATCCAAAGCCGAGTACATCAGAGCGACCATAAAGTCTCAAAAGGCTGCCCATAACAGAATATTTTCATCAGTCATTAACACCAATAATATAGACTGGCGTCCTAATAATTCAGACGATACCAACGAAGAGGCACTTTTATCGCTAGCAACATTGAAATTACAGTCAGGATTGCTGGTCAATCTAAGAACTGGTGAACTATTTGACGTTCAGTCAAAACTATTCACTGACGAGTTCAAAGTACGTGCTTTTTCTTTAGCCCGTTGGGTTGCTCAAAATCGTTCGTCTAAGAACGAATCAGACGAAGACACAGCTCCAGCTACAAACAGTGAAGGTCAACCAAAATCAATCATCCGCCTCGTGAAGTGGCATAGCTACATCTACCGCTGCATGCATGAAATTTCATTAATAGCAGAAAACACTATGATCCTGGAATTCCCTTTCTTGTCGGCAGATGACGACTACGATATGTCCAAGTTTTGGGATCAACCTGACCACAACCACTACTTCAACTTTCAAATAAAGTCTTTGTCTCACACAATTCGCAAGTTCGACAAAGATTCAGCTGGATTTCATGTGTTGTTTGACCCAAAAGTCGACTCTCCTGTTCAGGCAGTCACTGCTCTCCAAATCCTTAGAGTTGAGTTCTGCCGCAAAGTTAAGAATACCCACAACCAGTTTCATGTCTCAGAGATCATTTCAATTCCAAACTGCAGTGTTACACACAAAGGTAATATGTCGGATCACTTTGTCAAAGGAGATGGCTTCAAGAATTGCGCCATTGAGTTGTTTGCCTCGTTAAGTAACCCAACACTTGACCTTGATGCCGACCAACTTTCAATTATCACCTACAACTTCATAGCATTCAAAAAATTTATGAAAGCTAAAAAGTTGATGAGAAAGGACGATATCGACGCTGACCAGCAGTCCGATGATACGAACGATCCAGATGATACAAAGGTAGAAGCTCTAGAAGAGGAGTTGAATACATTACAAGATGAACATTTGCATGAAGAGCATTTACTGAATGACCAGAACAACAAGGCTAACCACAAAGCTAACGACGTACGTTACCGTGCAAACATCATTGGGCTCCTCAACGAATACTACCCCCGATTGAACATGACTTTGATCATGGAACAGCCGCGTATTGTGATAAGACAGACTGACAAAAACCACAATTGCCTAAAGCTTGTGAACTTCTCATATTCGCTTTTAAACATTCATGTTCTAACAACGGATCAAAGAGATTACGATGCAAGATGCCATATTCTCCACCCTGCAATTACCTACCAATCGCAAACTAATGACTTCAATTCCTCCACGACCAAACATGAAATATTTTTGTCTGAAGCTTTGACTTGTCGTCTTCAGGTACTCAAGAGTTTTGAAGTAAAAGCAGACTTTGAAGTGGCCCAAACTTGCGTTGAAATGGGCAAATTATCGTTACTTGCGGGGATCAGTTCATTAATGGATGACTTGAGAAAATCAATCACTCAATGCCTACAATCCAGTAAAATTTTGGAACAGATTGAGAAGATTGGAAACGACAGAGCAAGAAATCAACAAAAATCACTGACTGCTCAACCTTCGGTTCTATTCCATCCTTTACCTCATTGGCTCCTTGAGCTCAACTTTGAACTTTCAAACATCAAGTTAAATTTGGGATCTCGCTCACTTCTTATTCCCGAGAATAGAATGACAAGTATAAGCAATGACATTGTTAATGAGGACATATTTGGCGACTACAATCATTTACAATCTACCTCATTTAGTGTTGGCAAAGTTCGTTTCCAGTACTTGAATGGTACAGATATCGAAACAACAACCGCAATGACACTGCCAGCTTCCTCACTGGAAACCTTGGCCGAAAAGAGAGTCGAGTTGTGGTCTTTGAACTCCAGAGTTTCAGACATTTCTATGTCTATGGACTTAGATGTCAGAAACCCAAAGCTGCATGTTTTATCGGTACCTGATATTGATCTGAAAGTCTCTGCTTTGCAAAAATCTTCGAATCTTACTTTGCAAGTTGAGATAACGGTCGAGAAGGTAAGTTTGAGCTATGACAAGTTTAAGTTGTTCACTTTGCTCGGAACAGTAGGCTTGTTCAAACTGCTTTTGTTACCATTCAGAGCAATGAAAGAACGAATTTCTGACAAGTCAAGGGATAAATTTGATGATAGCACGCCAGAAACGACTCCACCAGCCGTTGAATTCGATTGCTTGGTCAAGTCATTGGACTTGGTACTTGAATTGAGCGAAGAATGTACCGTGAAGACCCAGCTCTTTGACGCACAGTTATCAAGCAGAGCAGAAAAGCACCATGTTTTTCTCAAGTTACTACGGGTTATGATCAACTCGCCAACCGTACCGAATGCTTGGAGTCGTGTCTTATGTGTGGATTCGTTAAACGTCGACATTGATCCAAAATTGCAAGACCCCATCACTGTCGACACTGACTTCATCAAGTTGATCCAGCCACATGGACTAGTTGTGTATCACCTTTTCGACAGTATGTCCATTACGATTAAAGTTCTCAAGCATCTCGTTGCTTGTTTGAAATCGAATGCGGACAAATCTCGGTTCGTAGCGCCAAGTGAATCAAAGGCTAAGAAAATCCCCAAAGTCAGACTTAAGTCTTTCAAGGTTCACTATCAAATGGAAGACGACCCATTCGAGTCTGAACTCAACATGTCTTACCAATTGGGTATGGTTGAGCAACGGAAGCGACTCGAAGAATTATCGCTTTTTGATGTGAGTTGGAAGAGGAAACACGGCAATGAAGAAGGGGAAGAAAGTGGGTCAAATGAAGAGTACGAACAATTACTAAACAAATTACGTTCTCAAATGGCACGCTCATGGGTTAGAAAGGTCAAAGTTTACCGGGCAAAACTCAAAGAAGAGATTGCTGCTAACAAGCGTTTTATTTTCGGCAGCGAATGTAAGTTGGATACGCATTGGAATGAGGGAATTGTTCCATATCTGTACCACGCTCCATTGTTGAACATGATGTTGCTGGAAATGGATTTGGACCTTTCTTCCGTTGAAGACTTGGAAAAGGTTCCTGAAATGATCCATTCGCTCGGTCAAGGTGTTCCTGTTGACACTAGGTATTCGCTTTTGCTTCCTCTATTTGTCAAACTTCAAGTTCTGGAAGTCCGCATGCACCTTCGTGACTATCCTCTTCCAATGCTCCACATTCCTAGAAGTGACGATAGAAAGGTGTTAGGCATGCAAGGAAACTTTATCATCTCGGAAGCTTTCATCACGAACAAGGAAAACCTTCGGCGAATGCAGGTGCCTTTAAGTAAGGTGCTCAAGGACACAAAAAGCGAAGACTTCTATTCTCTTTGTATCGACAAATCTCTTTCCACTGTGAAATTGTATTCAGATATGAAGTTCAAGATCCTGCCTTCTGACCCTGCACGTTTTGTTTGGGGTCAATCATATCAGTTTGGTATTCAGCAAATTATGCTCAATATGGACCAGTTCTCTAAACCGCCAGTTGATCCTTCACCAAAACTCGGATTCTGGGACAAACTAAGATTGATTTTCCATGGCAAATTTGAGGTCACTTCTGATACTGGTTCAGGGCTAGAAATTGCCTTTAAAGGATCTCGCGATCCTTATAATTTATTCGGAGACGGATGTGGTTTTGTGTTGGCATTTAACGATGAACTTCACTGGAAAATCAACAAGGACGACGACCCAAGACACTTCTTTGAAGTACATGCGAAAAAAGTGTCATGGTACATTCCTAACTACATGAAAGCTCCGCTTGTTGCCTGGTCAAGAGACATCTCAAAGTCAAATTACCTTCCAGACTCAACGTCTGTAATCACATCTTGCTTTGCTTACTATCTTCAAGAAAGTAAGCCCAAATCTGCGAGCCATAAGGCGAATATTATAGAAAAGCATGTCGTGCGTTTGAGTGGTGGCATAGATTTTAAGGTTGGATTCATGCTAGAACGCAAAGACGAAAAAGGTGAAAGGACTTTCGATTGCAAGCCTCATTATGACGTTAACCTTTTCAACCCAATCTACACCAAAGAGGGCCACGATTCTTACGCTGGTTTCAGAAGCGATTACATTCACATGTCCATCGGCTTGGAAGCAAACTCCAAGAAGTCAACAAATGCAATCTACCTATCCCCCAACACATTTCAACAGTTTTTCCGTTGGTGGAAGTTATTTCAAAGTAACATGATCCTTCCTGTTAGAAGGGGGCCTATGTTTGGAGAATTAAAGCAATCTGTCAAGTTCTCACAGCATTTGATGACGAACAAGTTTCAGTTTCATGTCAAGTCGTTGTTCATCACCCATGTTTATCGGGATAGCTCTGATATTGACAACGATAAGATGCTGTGTGTGGGTCTTAAAGCCAAAGTTGAAGAATTTGTTGTTGATTTACACCTGCGTAAAGAGCAGAGAACTATAGTTCATGAGGCGCTTTCAAGAGACCAAAAAACTATGAAGATGAATTTCAATATTGGAGAAGTTCATCTCAACGGCATTGATTTAAGGCTTCTCAAGGGAGAGTTTGACTACGATGTTTATAATCCAGAAATTCGAGGGGACCGTGAAATGAACTTTGCATCCTACGATAAAGATAAATCTTGGCTCGACGCTCGAGATTTTGTGGAGGTACATTCTCCTTCCGTGAAAAGTGGTGGAGATGTCAAGATCTTTCCATTAATGCACTCAAAGCGGTTCACGTATTTGCGAGATACAATGGACGAAAATGACGACAACGAATTTGGCAATGAAGATATACACGAATGCTATCTAGATACCTCCGACCAATTATCGCCAGCGGAGGAGCTTCTTCATGAGAGAATAACAGATTTGAAGAAGCAGGTGACGAAATGTGATTCAAAGCATCTAGAAGAGAGAATTGATTTCATTGAAAAAGAATTTGGGAAGAAGAGATCCAATTCTGTCGTTTCACAAACATCTATCGGTAAAAAGAATTCAGATGAAAAGTTTCACAATAAGTTTGCCCTAGTGGGTATGTTCTTGAAATGGAATGTTGACAGCAGAAATAACCTCATGAAGTATATTCATTATTCTCAGCTCAAGAGTATGATGGCAAAGTATCTCTCTTATGAATCAATAAGTACTCTTGAGGAGCTACAAGAAGAAGCAGAGAAGATGATAAATGATGACAAGTCTTCTGGGTTCTCTGATAAAGACCATAATAAGCTCAGTCACTTGATGTCCCGACCTCGAAATCTGGTTCTGAAAGAGGAACAAACTGCAGAAGCTCGCTTGGATTCATTTTCCAAAATATTGAAATCATGCAGTGATGGAGAGAACATTACCGAAGACTTCAAAATCGAGATAATATCCCCTCAAATTCAAATGCTGACTGAAACCAATCCGGACGCTGTTGTGCTAGTAACAGCACCCAAAATTGATATCCAAATTGTGTCAGTTGTTGAAGAGAATTCAGACAAGCTTATTATCAACCCGAAGGAGTACGTTTATCGATACGGAGTTGTTCTTCATGAGGCTAATTTTTTCGTTATCAGGAAAGAAGATGCAGAGAAGCCAAACGAGTTGGCTCTTAGCAGTAAAGCATACGGATCCAAAACGAACTGGCCGCCTTGGCTCGGCATTGAAATCAGTCAACAAGGACGATTGGCAGGAACCAAAAAACTACTCATTGAAAAGATGTCACTTATGTTGATGTATGATCAAATTCGGCCCCTGGGCAAGAAGCTCTACCAAACCGAAGACTCGTCAAATCAACTTGAGGCGCTCAAAGATGGGGAGCAGGAGCACAGTTTTACAGTTGACAAACTTTGCGTCGATATTCCCCAAGTGGTCATCACGTCTACCTCACAGCAGTACTTTACGTTGTATGTGATTGTTCTTGGATTGTTCTTCTATTCTGAGCCTATGAGTAAGTCTTTGTCGGAGCGGTTAGAAAAGTTGAAATTCAGTATTGATTTTCAAGACTTGGGTGCACTTCATTCCAAGTTGACCCAACTCCACAATTACTATCAACTTATGGGATACTTGCTACGCAATTACGAGTTTCGACAGGATAATTTGGACAATGATACGCTAAATGATGGGTTAACTCTTCGGTCAACGCAAGATGAAGTCGCCAAAGAAGTTTATTCTTTGATGCTGATACTATTATCTGGAGACTTCAATAGCTCCAGTCTGAGTTCGAAAGCTAATGCAGAGTGGTTCATTCGTACTGACCAGATTATCTTGCACATGCTAGAAGATGATGGAGCGTCCATTCTCGACTTGGCAATGGCCAAGAGTAACTACCGAAGATTGGTTTTTGAAGATGGTTCCAACATCAACAATATTGACATTGAGATGATGCAAGGCTTCAACTTGATAAAAAATGCGCACTATCCAGCGTTCATTGAGCCGTTAGAAGAGATTACTGACGGTAAACAATCGCTCGTGAATGTACGGTGGAAGATGAACCGACCTATAGGAGGTATCCGAATCATGGAAGAATTCGAAATAAATTCACAGCCGTTGAATGTCAAATTAGACGAAGTAACTGGCGACAAACTTATGAAATATATCTTCCAATCGGACCTTAGCGACTTGAAAGAGAGTCCTATACTTCAGAAACAGAAAGAGGGCAAAGAAGATGGCGATGAAGATTCCAATGACTCCCCTGGTAATGCGGATTCTGACTCAGGTGAGCTGGACTCAGCTGGTAAGAAGCAGTCGGATTCGTCTGATCATAGCAGCAGCAGTGAATCCAAGAACAAAAAGATACAACTGTTGACTTCAAGTCACTCGGAGTATGAGTTCCATGATCAAGTGGACGACATGGTATCTCGTTCTAAACAATACTTGAGTATTATAGACTTCAAGCTCAACAGTTTCAAAGCCCTGATCTCGTTCAAGTATAAAACAGGAATTAAGAGGTTGCTCAATGTGCAAAACTTCATCATAAGCTTCCCCGAGCTTGTCATCCATAGGAAAGTGATGTCACTTCTTGATATTGCTATGATGGTGAAGAAAATTGTATTGAAATCGGTGATAATGCACAGTGGCAGTTTGATCAAGAATAAGCTTACAGTTCAGCACCAACCTAAAAGAGTGATTAAGGCGCCATTGAAGCCCATCAAGAGGTATGTTCGCTTCACTAAGATATCCGAGTTACATCTGGAAAGCCATGAGTCATTAGAAACTTGATCATTAGTTACATAGTAGTCTATACATGTTGTCTCTTTGGTTCGTTAGCCATCATCTTCTTCTTTCTCTTTCCTCGTCTTCCACTGTCGTCTCCATCACCTATATCGTCGCCTCTCATAAATGTTTGCTGATCATTGATAGCCAAGTCTACAGTATTGAAACCCGGTATTCCGTTGATGGAAGTCTTCTCAAACTTAAGGGCTTCGGCTAACAATGCTGGGCTAATTGCCTTGATAATATCGGGTGCCTGGCCCAAATTGGGGTCCAACAATCCACCAGGAATAGGTTTTGTAGGCGGTATCAGATGTTTTCCCGGCAAGTCTTGGATATGGTTTTTGTATGATTTACGTAACTTGACTCCTTTGGTACCGTCTGGGTTGCTTCTGGCAAGCGATTTCGCTATCGGTTCAAGTCCATATAATGCTAATAGATTTTGCGTCGGCGATGGAACTGGTGGATTATAAGATTCTATGTTAGCAATGACGAGTACTGGGAAAAAGAATGAAACTTACTTTTGGAGTCAAAGAGGTAGAAATCATAATCGTTACTACCCTTCGGCATGATAAATGGTGTCTCTTGAGATTCTCACAAACTACAAATAGGACCTGTGCAGGAACCGAAGAATCGAAAGAGACGGTACCTATTACATATTTCTTTTATACTATCAATACAGGTAATCTATGAACTAGCTGAAGCGTTATAACTATGTTTCACAATACCATCTGTAATGCCAATCTTCTTCAGTATTACACTAGGTACCATTTCAGTCCTACTTCTTAACAGTGCTCCATCCTTCCTTCTCGTCAACAGACAATTCACTGGTTTTAGATTCTAATGCAGAAACAGCGTCATCTCCGGTCTTCTTGGCAACTGGCTCATCGTCAGATTCATCATCACCATCACCCTCCACGGCCAATACTTCATACAAAGATTTTTTGGCCTTTGGTTGTTCCTTTTCTTCTTCTGGTTTGGATGTATCTTTCTTTGGCTTGCGGGGCTCGACGGTTTGTCCACGTTTCCAGTCCAAAACAGGCTCTGCCTTCTTGGGAGTTCTGTTGCTTCTTTCGCGGGGTGGAAGTGTTCCCAGACCTCTGGCAGAACTCCAGTCGAATTCTGGTTCGTCTCTTTTGGGTGTTCTGATACTTCTCTCTCTAGGCTCTCTTGGTGGAAGCGAGCCTTGTCCTCTAGCGGAGCTCCAGTCAATTTCTGGTTCTTCTCTTCTTGGTCTGTCGCTTCTTTCTCTTGGTTCTCTGGGTGGAAGAACTCCTTTACCTCTGGTGGAAGACCAGTCGATATCGGGCTCTTCTCTTCTGGGTCTGTCGCCTCTGTCCATTCTATCCCTTGGCTCTCTGGGAGGAAGGGTGCCCTGACCTCTAGCAGACGTCCAGTCAATATCGACTTCTTCTCTTCTTGGCCTATCTCCTCTGTCTCTACCACTGCCTCCAGTGAGTGGGCCTCTGGAAGCTCTCCAGTCCATCTCAAAAACATCCTGCTTCTGGGGGGCTGCTACATTGACAAAAATCTTTCTGCCATTGAAATCAGACAACGTTAAACGTAAGGATTCTTCCAATACATCGCGGTCCTTGAAGGTGACGAAACCAAAACCACGCAACTTACCAGTCATGGTGTCCACGGGCAACTTAATTTCGGAGATTGCATCTCTTGTTTGCATTCTGTCTTCAAGAAAACGTGCCAAGTCGTCCTCGGTGACTTCCCAGGGCAAATTTCCAACTCTGGCTCGGTAAGGAGGTTCATCAGGAATTGGATATTCCTGTCTGTCTTGTCTCTGGTCTTCAAAACGGGACGATCCAAATGATTCTTGTCTTTTGTAGGTGCTCGTAGAAGCCCCAGTACTTGGTCCTGTTGTGGGGACTCCAATTGACGCCATATCGATCTCTTCGTCGGCCCAAGATGAGGCTCCACCATAGGAGTCATCGGCCCAGAAGGACCCCAAGTCCATTTTTACTGCTTTTTTAGGTGCTGGGTTAGTTATTGTCTCTCGATTGCTCGATTCGTTGCATGTACATACCCATGTTAGTGGTGATCCGTGTTGAAAATTTCAAATTTTTTTTCGCGATGTGTATTGAGGCATGGCTGCGAAAAGCCATTTCATATAAATTATACTCGTTGTTCCACAACGTCTCTCTCACTATAAATAGTATCTGTGGGTCCATTGTTTCGCTGGGCGTCGGACTGGGCCGCAGGCTCGGGGCGTCGTATATCGTTGGGCACTTCACTGGAAATGTTCGCACTCTGTTCGACTCCACGAGACTCATGGTACAAGGTTATCACCGCCCAGTTGTAGAGATCCTCTCTCGAAATTCCCATAATTCTCCACAAGAATTTCTTCAAGAAATTGCCGTACTTCTTTTTGGCGAGAACCTTGGCTCGTTGCTCGAGATTGTAGTGGGCATTTCTCGAGTCCGCAAGAATGAGTCGCACTCGTTCGCTGGTGGGAACCAACTCCTGTATCATTGCTCTTAACGTAGGATCGTTCCTTAGCATGTCAAGGTCGAGAGTGAAGTCTTCATCTTCATTAGTGTCCGCATGGTCGGTCGTTGGACTAGTAGCTACATCTGGACTCAGCGCAGGCAGATCTGTCCCTGGTTCACCATGGCCCTCAGCGCCCGCGCTGTTCCGAATCGTACCCTCGTTCGCCGTGGTTTCTGCTTCGGTTGCATTTCCCGATGTGATTCCCGACTCTGCCTTGAAAAAGTAATCTCGCTTACAAGTTGGACAGCATGCCCTTCTTTTTGTGAGCCAAGGATCTAAGCACTCTGCGTGGTACACATGTCCACACAAGAGACCTCTTACAATATCGTCATTTTCAAGAACTTCCAAACAGATAGCACAGGTTCCAGAGGTAAAATGGAGTCCCTGAGCCTCATCAGAACAGCCAGATGCCGACAGCTGGGCGTCCAACTTGCGCATTTCAATTTCGTCGGTGGGTCCCGACGGTGTGGTACGTGCGTCCGAGTACTGGGAGGTGTGGGTCTGGGTTGCGTGTAAGGTTGTTTCTGCCGCAGCATTGATCTCGATTTCGTCTACATCACTCATGTCTTCAATTTTGTGGTTCATCAAATCGCCCTCTTCCTGGAGTGCACCGTTCCGAATCTCGCTATCTCTTTCCTGACCGCCGTTGAGCCAGTCATGGTAGGTTTTCTTGGGAAAAAGAATCTCCACTTCCTGTTCAGTCAACTTTTTCATCCTCGAGTACCGGCCACCACGGCGCCGTCTGCGTCGGTTTCGGCCAAGTAACCGTCTTTCGAGGATCTCTCCACGGATAAAATGGTGGGACCGAATATATTCGATGTGTTCTTGGAGTTCATCGTCGGTGAGTTCGACATGTGAAGCAGTTTGCGTGGTGCCACCAACGAGAATATTGTTGTGGCGCCGTGTGAGTGGGTACACATGAAGCCCAAAGTGGGATCTGACAAAGTAGCGGACGGTGAAGAACACAAATAAGAACGCAATAAACACCCCTACTGCAAGGGCGAGAAAGAAAAGTACCGTTGATGGAGCATTACCGCCGAAAGTACTTGAAGTGAACCCTGACGAGCTGTCTGAAGTTTCCGAGGCACCCAGAGTTGACGACGCCGTGTTAGGCGAATGGGTGGAGGAAGCCATGGCTTATCTTTTGGAAATCCACTGAAATTTTTTGATTACGGATGGATAAGGCAATTTAACGGTTTCGAATAGATGAGGGGAATAAACCTTAAAAGCTATTATCTGGCTCATATATTGTAGCCAGTGTAAGCGTGGAAGATGTAGCAGTACACCCGCTGGATTTTATACACCCAGAGTATACGATTTCGGTCCGGTTGAAGCAAATCAGGCTATGCGTCGTTCCTTGCCGCACGACAGATTTGTCTCCATCATGCCTGCAGATCGGCATTAGTGGGGTAGCGGGACAAAAAGATAATGACGGCATGACAGGGCGCAGAAAAGGAAGGTGAAATACGAGGAAAGAGTAGGGGTGGATACGATGGTCATAGAAACGGAAAATAGAAAAGAAAAGGATGTAGATGCTACCTTAGTATATTCTTCAGTTTCTTCGCATAAACCTTAAATGAAAAATTAGCAATCGAAATTTCAACACTTCTTTCGTCGTATATCTGCGGCTACAATATACATTTCATGTACAATTCCATGTACATCTTGTCTACATCACTTAGTTCAAGCATATATTAGCCCTGCATTTACAACTTAGGTGCCTCCTTGTAGGAAATAGCAGCTTCCTCACCCATGGCAGAGATGATGGTAACCAACAAATCCTTACCGTCATCGAACTCAGATTGGATCTTGTCACCCAACTCACCCTCTGGGATCTTGACATCATCCTTGGTGTCACCATCTTGGGTCATAAGAGACAAGAATCCATCATCAATGTCCAACAATTGGTACTCCTGTCTGGAAACATTTGGCACCTCCATGTTGTGGGTGGATGGGGACAAATCTTCCAACTTCTTACCAGTGAAAATGTCAATAGCCACCAAGTGGACCTTGGCGTGACCGTGCTTACCGGTCTTGGAGGTGGACATGTCAACAATCTTACATGGTCTGCTCTTGATAACAACGTGTCCGTTCTTTCTCAATGCAGAACATTGCATTGGGAAGGTCAAGGCGGCACCGGCATCGGCGGTCTCAAAAACGTGCTGGAGTTAGTATTGGAATGGAATAGTCTTATGATGCTTATAAAATCAAGCGGCGATGCCCATGAAAATCAATGGAAAATCATCGAAAACACAAAGAAATGGCCGGTTTGAAATTTGGTTCTTCAACCTCGCACCAACATTAGGCTATATCCTAATTTTTACACTCCATAATTACATACATCTTCTTCAGCCATATTGACGATTACTTATGTTCTTCAACAGTTGGTTGAAATTTTGTCGAGTGCGGGACAATTTTTCCTTACACAAAACCAAAATGGGAAGACTCGCAGCGTAAATCATGGCACGACGCCCGCCTTCTTTGGCGTACATACAGGCACATGCCACAGTTACCCGGCGCTGTACCATTAATGGCAATCTACAATATTGGCCCAGAAATAGTAATGTTGTATTAATTAGCTGGCTGTAGTGACTGGAATCCCCATTGTTTCCGATTCCGATTCTCCTTCCTTTTTCACGCTCTCTATCCCAGAAATCTCCGAATCGTCTGGTGGTTGGCTGTTGAGCCGTGCATCTCCACGCCTATGCTTTTCTTGTCGGAGATGGTCAATTAATCCGCTCCATTTGTTTAACAACTCGTTACACTTCTCGTGTAGTTTGAAGCTGTCGGGGTATTCCAAATCGGGATCTTTCAATATACATTTTAGTACCTTGTGGATCTTGGTGGTACTCAAGAGATCCAAGTTCATGGGGAACTCCGCAAGTCGGTGAAGAATTAGTCGGGCTATCAGTAGTTCATCCACGGTAGGAGGAGGGAATGACTTGGTGTCGGTAGGTGTAATTGGTTGGTTGCGTTGGATTAGCGACCTTTGAAGCTTGATGCGACAAAGCCAAAGTTGGTGCTGCCGTTCTTCCTCGGACAACACCTTGGGCGGACAAGGTTCTGGTTTATTTCGTTGCTTGATAGTGCCATTACTACCATTGGCGGACCGGCGCTTGGTAGTGGCCACGAGAGGAGTCGACAGACGAGCACGTTTGCGTCGGTGCGTCAAGTTTTCTTCTTCTTCATCGCCGTCGTCCTCGGCATCATCTTCAACCTCGACCGGTGCCGAGCGTCCTCGACTGCGTCTTCCATTACCTCTCCGGAGATCTTTTCCGGTTGGTTTGGTCTCGATGTCAACACTCTCAGTGTCTTTATTATGCATATCTTCTTCTTCGTCGCCATTTCCGTCTTCTTCCACATCCTCCTCGTCCTCTTCATTTTCTTCTTCAAGTTCAAATTCTTCCTCGTCTTCCTCATCATCATCTTCCTCTTCGCCTGCATTCGCGTTCAATTTCTTTATGAACACATCAAAGTCTACGTCTTGAGCTGCCATCAATGCGTCACCAACGACCAAGGTTCGCTTGGTGGATGTACTCTTCTTTTTGCCCTTATTGGGGAGCTTTGCTATACGCTTTCGCAACTCTTCAGGCGTCAACTCTTCCAAACTCTTTTCACTAACCCAATAGTAGTCACCATCTGGAATGAAAATAACACAATAATCGGTCGATTTCTTCTTGGCACGCATTATATTCTCGGGAATCAATTCCTCAGGCATCACAAACGAAGGCCACGCGGGAAACCCTTGCATCTTGGCAAGAACTAAAGTCCGCGGTTTAAACAAAGGTCTTGCTCTCTTTGGTGGCATTATATCTATAGGTGGAATCTAAAGTTTGGGTTGAAAGAATGAGTTAGGATATCAATTGATGGAATCCTGGTTAATCAATGGTTTGAATGAACCGATTGAAACGAAGATTGCACACAAAAACGATGGAGGACGTTTGTGTTTAAGTATGAAAAGATGGGCCAATGTCGAGATTCTCGCGAGAATATCAATTACCCGGTCCTCTATGTGGGAATATCCGCTGCGATATAGGCTCGGGAAGATTTGTTACGCCTGTTGGATATATTGCTGTTAGTAAACACGGTAGCTATTGTCGTAAAGAATCTCACCCAAACAGTGGTGCACGGACGACCGGTGTTTGGGTGTAGCGGGGACGAAGAGTATAGTGGACAGAGAGGGAGTGAAGGAAGAATGGTTGAAGTTGCAGAACGATGAGGTAGGTGAGAAGGTATGAGTTTCGAGTCATTGTTTTGGTGTTCTAAAGAGCTCTTTCTAAAAATTTTTGGTTGTTGTTCCACTAAAATAAACTTTATATATTTTAAACTCAATTAATTAATTGTTCTATTCATCTGCTTTAATCCTCTTTCCATTGCGGCGTCCCCTACCCATTCCATTCTCTCTCATTTGCTATTCGCATTTTTGCAGCTCCTTTTCGCAGCCTACTTTCCTGTTCCGGCATGTTCCTCCTGTCACCATTTTCGGCTGCGACTTTTTCTCTCGACTGATACTAACGGTTGACCCTTCTTTTGTTCTGCTATATCTACGCCCCTGTGTCCAGATAAACCATATCAGCTCTGCTGAGAATCACCCTAGCAGACACATACTAGCACCCCTTGACCCAAACTCAAAAAAATCTACTTTTTAATTTCGTTTAAGAAAAACACATTTTGCAAGCAGGTGCAACCATTTCGATAAGCTTTTTGAATTCGATAATTGGGTGCCCTATTTAACCCAAATCCACACCCACATTCTTGCAATCATGTCGCTATCTCAAACTGTACGAAAAAGGACTTTCGAGCCGGAGCAGCAGGGCCAAAAACGACAAAAAATTGCCAATATTGATGCCGCCGTTCTTCATTGCATTCCACCCAATATTGTCCCGTTGGTTCAGCCGCCGTTCCACGAGTCCAACTTTTTCACCGACTTGGAGCCCCGTGATAACCCCAAGTTTGTTCAACAAGTCACAAACATAGTTGCGAAATATCCACCACCTCCTCCACCTCCTCTTCCTGACCAAACCCTGCTGACCTCTGGAGGTATTATGGTTCCATTCATATTTCCGCCACCGCCAGTTTTGAAGAATGAGTCGGTCACTGATTCGTCACCAAAACGGCGTTTGCGAGGCTCGGATCACGATAATAAAACTTATGTCGAGCTTCCTCCATTGCCGTTTCCTCCACCAAATTACATGCCATATCCGATGCTTTCGGACAGAAGCACACTCGCTCCACTGGAGGTAGTCCAGTCGTTTTTGGATGCGCTGCAGAATCTTCCAAGAACAAATATGGTGGTTGCTAGTGCCGCTGGTTCGTTGCTTGATATGAAACATCAGGCTGAACAGGAAGGTCTCACCATCGAAGACTTTGAGAATGGAGCGACCTACGATGCAGAAAATGTGGACACAGAGGAAGCAGAAGAGTACATGGCATTCGCGGCTGGTGTAGATACTTCGGAGACTGTTGATTACTACGATCAGAAAAAATCACCACCTTCAACGGTGGAGGTCAACAGTGACATGTATTCAAGACTAGCCAATGTTGCTCCTCGTTTGAGCTCTATTGGACGAACAAAATCGAACCTGCTGACTGAGCCCACGACCACCAACATAGACATCTTCCAACCCAGTCACAACCATGAACCTCACCCAACACCTTCAATTTCACACCCTTCCAAAGATATCGTGACAGCAAATGGTGTTAATAAGGAAAGAAGACGTGAGGATCTTCTTCGATCAGCCAACCAACTCCGGTCCTTCGAAACCCGCCATCGCCGTCAAGTATATGAGCACAAACGACTGCAATTGTTGCTGAGACTCGAAAGTTTGAGGTCGTCGAAAATCCTGCTCACCGATGAAAGCCTTATAGTCAACGACGACCTCAGAGCCATCCAGCGAGAGTTGGAGTTCCAGAGAGACTTTGAGATCTTCAGGCTCAAAGTGGGCCAAAATTATCACTTGTCTAATAACGTTCAGTTCTATTATGAAAATTGTGACCGAGCATACAAGCGGTATAACTCTAATGTGGTGAACAAGTTGAAAAAGTTGGAGAATTTCTTCCAGTACCAGTACGATTTGTTCAACCAATTGTTGAACAATGCATCTAACGATGTCTTTGATATCAAAACAAGAGACTCTGGAAAGCTCTATCATGGTATTTCTCAACGCAACTTTAGTGCCGAGATCAAACAAAGAGAAACACCCGCGGTGAAACCAGCACCGTTGGTTCACGATTTCATGCCAATGACCTCGCTGGCAGAGTTTGATATCATTACAGGTGACGGAGCCAGCAAGATCAAACAGAGCAATTTGTCTTCGAAGGAAGCAAAAAATGCCAATCTACACCATACAATTTTTCAAAATGCCCTTTACGATCCTGCCACTTCCAACTCGGATACCAACTATTCCGAGCTGAGCACCAGTCTTCCGTCGACACCCAAAAGACGAGGTCGCCGAGCTACCAATCTTGGCGCCGACAAACTTGAACTTTTTGATAAGCAATCGAAGCACTCGGAGGCAGCATTGATCGCTCGCATAATGAAAAACTTTGTAGGACCACAGGGCAGTAAGCCCGATGAACTCACTACAGATCTTGACCAAATGGGTATCACCACTAGGTGGCCGATCTGACGAAGTTATTGGGAGTATAGTATTAAAACACATATAGGAAAACAATATAGTACAGATCAATATTCTTCGAATTGAGAGTAGATGGCAGTTACAACATTGGCAGCACCAATGACCAATGGGAAGTTACCCAAGAGCGAGGTGAATTGTCCGTAGATACCAAGTTGGATAGCAATGAAGTTCTTCAACGCGTTCCAGATACCCTTGTATGAAGTCAAGGTGGTCAAGTGTCCAAAGTTCTTGGTGATAAAATAAAAGATCAACAACTTGGACAACGCATACACGAATGGGTCAAACTTGTAGATACGAGCAACAATTCCAGCATCTTCATCATACACAATCACTCGGCGAGAAAAGTTGACATAGTAGGAAATTACCAATGGCACCAAGATGGCGGTGATAGCCCAGTTAAAAGCAACAGACAACACCTTTGGGTCCCACAAAGCAGTAATATCAGGAAGAGGGAACGTACTCGTGGACAAATACTCAATGTTATCCTTGAAAACTTGGTGCACGGTAGGATTGTGCTTGATAGGTTTGATGGGTACAAACGTGTACAAGAAGAATGAAAACTCCAAAAACACCTCCAAAAAGTTGAGGGTGATCAGCTTGGAAAGGTTTTCTCTCAACTCATCGTTAATGTCCAACGTGGTGATTCCTACCTTATCGGTAAGTTCAAGAACCTGCGAATAGGCGCGTTCGTACAAGTCGATTGCGGGGTCAACAACCCATTCTTTAAGGTTGATTGGGGGTCCTGGTTGGTAGTCTGCACCAGCCTCGCCTTCGAGATCCTCGCCAGCATCCTCAGTAGCGGTTTCCTCATCGGAATCCAATTCCAAAACACTTTGAACCGTCAAAACTCCGTCTTCGGGATGGTCATCAATATAGGCAGTAAACTTGTCTACCAATACCTTCTTCGTATCCTTAGCAAGGGCATGGATGCCTATCTTCTTGGCGGCCTCCAAAAGCTCGTCTTTTCTGAAACCACTAAAATTGAGTTCCGACATTAGTGTTGATAGTTGGCGTTTCTTCTCCTGCACTTATATTGGTGTTTTTGTTTATCCTGTCTGCATGGCCGATTGTCATGCAGGGCCAACGTTGACACCCGTGCCCAATCGGGAAAATATGGCGCCTGCATAATTGCTTGCCCCATCAGGTTTTATGTGCATTCTCAGAAATCATCTGTTTCAACTCTTGGTTATTTCGCCACCAGCAATCAACATTGACCATGCGACTACTTCGCCGGCTTCCTACGAGACATTACACTTCCAAAGTGGTGTCTGGGGCTGAAAAACCTCGAATAAATGAATTGGGTATCCAATACCTATCGGAGTCTCTCCATAAGAAAGTGTTTCCCAAAACTTCTGTCAATGATTACAAGAAAAAACGAGATCCTGCTCGTCTCCTACTCGCTCAGAAACATCTCAAGCATAATGGGCTTCTTGACCGTAAAACAAATATCGAAGAACCTATCCAATTTCCACATTTTCCTTCCCTTGTAGGAAACAACATCGAAGAGCATTTTCACAAATTGGGCACTCTGTGCTCAGAGCCGTACCTTTCTATGGCAGAACGGTTTCTTGCTACTAAAACACTTCCCAAAAAACCAACAAAATGGGTGTTTGAATCGGGCTGGACTCGATACACCCCAGGTGCAGACCCTGAAGCCGTGCCTTTTCCCTCGGAATCTGAGCTAGTCTTTGATGTCGAAGTTATGTATCACAGGTCCCCTTTTGCTGTGATCTGCACTGCTGTGTCCTCCAAGGCTTGGTATGGATGGGTTTCTCCATTACTAACCAATTTCGCTATAGATCCATCCTATGATGATTGGGAACATCTTATTCCGTTTGATTGTCTCAGGAACCCAAAACTTCTCGTAGGCTACAATGTGAGCTACGATCGAGCCCGGGTCCGTGAGGAGTATAATATAAAGCAGTCGCAAGCTTTTTACTTGGACGGAATGGCCCTTCATGTGGCCACAAGCGGCATCTCATCACAGCAGAGACCCATGTGGCACAAGCATAATAAGGCCAAAAAGACGACTGAAGAAGAGCTGGAACTCTTTGTCCAGTCTGAACTTGACCAGGAACTTAGTGATGACCCGTGGCTAAACAAGGGCTCACCAAATTCACTTGCAAGTGTTGCCAAGTTCCATTGCGGTATTGACGTCGACAAGTCTGATCGTGAGTTCTTCGAAACGACGGAACCCCAAGATATAATAGACAACTTCGATATGCTTATGGACTACTGTGCCAAAGATGTTGATGCTACATTCAAAATCACAGCAGAATTGTTTCCTCGTTTCCGCAAAAAGATACCACATCCAGTATCATTTGCAGCCTTACGACACCTCGGAACATTGGTACTTCCCACCACAAAAAAATGGGACAGCTACGTGCTGACGGCAGAAGACTGTTACTTGCATAATCGACAACAGGTTTCCGAAATTCTTAGGGAACGTGCCAATAGCTTGGTATCCTTTGTTGAAGCAAAAGAGCCACTTCCAGATGTCTCAGATGATCCGTGGCTACGTCAACTCGACTGGACGTTGAAGGAACAGCGATTCAAGAAAAATGGTGAACCGGTTGCAAAGCAAGCATTTTTGACCGGATATCCCGAATGGTATCGAGATCTTTTCCGCAACAAAGAGAAGGAAATGAATATCTCTGTGAGGACAAGAATCACTCCACTTCTTTTGAAACTCAAATGGGAAGGATACCCCTTGCTCTGGACCGACTCAGCTGGTTGGTGCTTCAAGGTTCCCGACGAAACAAAAGAAGTCAAACGTATGGCAGCCAAGAACTACACTTTAGCAAAACTCAGCGAAGAAGATCATGAGAGTCTTCTTGATGAACTTCGAGACAATGGACATTACCAATTGTTCAAAATACCTCATCCTGAAGGACCCTCTAAGCGGTGTACCTCAGTGTTATCAAAGAGCTATTTGCGGTACTTTGAAAATGGAGTACTTTCGTCTGAATACGAGTACGCACAAGACATTCTTCGTCTCAATTCCGAAGCCAGTTACTGGATGGGTAATAGAAACCGTATCTTGGATCAATTCGTGGTTTATTCAGATACAAGTGGCTCCAAGAACATGTTCTTCGATACCAAAGTCAAGAGTCGAGAACACCCAGAAATGGGAATAATACTTCCAAAGTTATGTTCTATGGGCACTATTACCCGCCGGGCAACTGAGAATACCTGGTTGACGGCTTCAAATAGTAAGAGCAATCGAATTGGTTCGGAATTGAAAGCTATGATTGAGGCTCCTCAAGGTTATGCTTTTGTGGGAGCCGATGTTGACTCAGAAGAATTGTGGATTGCCTCGTTAGTGGGTGACTCAATGTTCAAGATACATGGTGGAACGGCCCTTGGATGGATGACATTAGAAGGTGACAAAAATGAAGGAACAGATTTACATTCGAAAACGGCAGAAATTTTAGGTATTCTGAGAAATGATGCCAAAGTGTTCAATTATGGCCGGATATACGGTGCTGGGGTCAAATTCGCTACAACTTTGTTGAAACAATTCAACTCTGAATTGACAGATGCTGCCGCTTTGAAAGTGGCTCAGGACTTGTACGCTCGTACTAAAGGACAAACAGGAAAGTCAAAGTTTCTCGATCGACCTATGTACCACGGTGGAACTGAGTCTGTGATGTTTAATGCCTTAGAAGCAATAGCGTACCAAGATGATCCTCGGACTCCTGTTCTAGGAGCAGCTATTACCGATGCCCTTTCAAAGAAGAATTTGAACAAGAATAATTATATGACATCGAGAATCAATTGGGCAATCCAAAGTTCTGGTGTTGACTATTTACACCTTCTTTTGATTTCTATGGAGTATTTGATTGCTCGGTACCAAGTTGATGCCCGTTTGATTCTCACGGTGCACGATGAAATCCGATACATGGTCAAGGAAGACCAGAAATACAAACTTGCATTATTACTCCAGGTATCCAATCTTTGGACGAGAGCCATGTTTTGCGAGCAAATGGGTTTGAAAGAGGTTCCTCAATCTTGTGCGTTCTTCTCAGAGGTTGACATCGACCATGTTCTCCGAAAGGAAGTGACAATGGATTGTGTTACACCATCACATCCGGATTCCATACCGCCTGGAGAAAAGTACACTATCAGACAGCTATTAGAAAAGTGTGACTTTGGAAAGGTTTTGGATGAGGGACGCAAAAAGAGAGGATATAAACCTCTTGATTATCAGTACCAACCACAAGTACCAGTACTCCAAGCACTACAAGGCGGTATTGAGAGTTTATCTTTGGCGAAACTCAGAATACAAAATTCTATCGACAAAGCTGAATGGCGGAAAGAGGTAAACCAGTTCATCAAGTTACAAAAGAATGAGCAATTGGACGAGATTGAACGGTCTTTTGAAAAGACTTCAATTCTGTCCAAACCACGAAAGAGTATCAAAAATGATTTTGATGTGTCCAGTGACGGAGACGAAGCGCTTCGACACGAATTAGCGGCTCTGGCGCTTGAAAGCTACGATGATCAAAACCACGATTTTGGCGATTTTTCAATACCTGGGCAACAGGTGAAATATGTGAGACAAAGTGCGTTCAAGTACAACAATTATAAGCCGCAAAAATACGATATCCGAACCAAAACGTGGAGTGCCAAGGTGTCCAGGGCTCAGAAGAATATCAAAGAGCCAAAATCGACACCCAATGAAAACCGGCAGGTTCTAGGGTTCCACCCCTTTGCAAAGCAGCGCTACGAAGCAAAACGATCATTTTCAACGGCGACAAAAACGGCTCGTTCTGTCACCGACCGACGAAGAGGCAACGCCTGGTTCTACTGGAAAGAGGCATGGCGACGACCCAACCAGCAATAAAGCTCTAAACGTCGCAATGATCGTAAAGGTTTGTATTTTTCGCTCGGTAAGAATTGGGTAGAAACTTTCTAGCCATTAATAACCCCACCGGCGAGCGAATCGCGTTGCTACAACCACCGTGAATTGATACACTGGTGCTCGACGCTATACATAGATTACGACGAAAAGATTACCACAAAAATACATTGTAGGCTTCACCAGTGGCTTTCGAAGTCACAATCGCAGGTCATGGGCCCCGCTTACGTCATTCACCTTAGTTTGACACTGGCGTGCGTTAGTGTACGGATACTCTGGTGCCGGGTGCAGGTTTCCCGATGGTGCGCAACCTTTTTGAGCATTGCACTTGCCCAATCGGTCCGAGAAGATAATAGCCGGGTGCGCCGCACTCCAGCCGTAGAAACCGGCATCCGCTAGATCCTAACTTTGGACCTAAACTTGTTGTTAAGCTGTTATTTATAATTTAGGAGGGTGATACAGCACTGTAAACGTGATCTGTAGTATCTAAGCTATTCCATTGTCAAATCTTCAACCTCTTTACCCTGACGTAAATTGCTGAACGTCTCGGTAAATCCAGGAACGAGCCGACCTCTCCGAACTTTCCTACCGAGCGTTTTTTTTTTTCTTTTCTTATTCGTCGGTTTGAGGCATTAACGAAAACATATAATACCCCGTTCGCAGGCTGGTAGTTTTCGAAAAAATTTACCTTCCAATTTTTTTTTAAATCACAGACATGCTTCCAGCTGGTGTTATCTTGGTGTTCGTCTTGGTCTTCTTAGCCTTCTGTGCTGTCACCGCCGTGATGGTTCAAAAGAAGCTTAAGGCTAAAAAGGCCAACCAAAGATTCTAAGAATCTTAACAGGCATTTTAACGACAAAATCGACAGCGAGGATAATGGTGAAACGGTATGTTTGGCGTGGACCAGAACTGGGGAGGAAGCTGAAGCTGAAAGCAATGGATAACAAATGGACTATGCTTAAGTGAATAACCAATCTCTAGTTTTTTTGTTATCTTTGTTTTTGGCAACAGTATCCGACTCAATTTTTGGCCATGTTGGCTGCTTGGTTTTGTATCTCTTGCTTGGTTTTGTCGTTGTCGCTATAATACGAAACATCATTGACCATCTACCCTTGAACATTTCACTGTTGCTATCTATCATATCGTGTTGTTTTCTATTTGTTGTAATTGTAATTGACGGGATTTTTTTTATTTGGGAATATGGACACCGGGAAACATTATATACCTGTTTTAATTGATAAATCATTAAGAAGTGTAAAAATTTCTCTCACTGTCAACAGTGGCTGATAATACTGTATTGGAACTACCGTATGCGCTGAAAATTTACCTTCTTCTGAAATTCTACCTTTTTACTTATCATCTTTTTACTGACCATCCTCTAAACTTCATCGTTCTTCTCCTCGTCGTAATCTTTCATATAAAATGCATGCAAAAGTGACCCCACCGCTAAAATCGATAAAATGTACCAAGACACAGGAACAATTCCCATGCTATCAGTAAACGATATCAACCAGCCCCATACTAGAGGAGCAATGCACCGAGCAAGCGAATTAAGACTCAAATTGAGTCCATTGACAAGAGCCCGAAATTTTGGAGTGGCAGCACGATGTTGAAGTAGCACCGCATGAGGAAACGCCGTGGCTGTGGAAAGTGTACACAACCCACTATTGAGATACAAGAGTATTGTGGTAAGGTGTGGAGGCATGCTGTGGTTGTATGCGGGGCTGGTAAACACTATTGTGGGAAGCAACATGAATACAATTGGAGGTAAGCAGAGTGAAAGTCGATACCCATTGATGGTTCTCATGTGTCTATCCATCCATGGAAACAAAAGTGATACCACAAAGACGCCTAGGAAGCCTGTGGTTGACAACAATTTTCCAATTGAGTCAGAATCGTAGCCGAAACCACCGGTCATTTTAAATGGAAAATTCAAGCTGGAAACAGTGAGCTTGCCAGCCAAGAGAACCGGCAAAAACTCGCTGTAAACCAAGTTCTGGAACGCCAACAAGAAATTCGATGTGATGGTCTGGATAACTGGCGACGTGAGTACTTGTGAAGAAAAGATAGAATGAGGTCCTTCTTCATCGGTGAACGATGCTGGAAATGAAGCATGCGAAGAATACCGACGAACAATCGCTGCAGACATCTGTCTGGAAAGAGGAGTAGTTCTGTAGTCAGCAGAATCTATGGACTCGCTCTCGCTATCATCACTTTCCACTGCAGCATAAATATCTGGTGTGCGGTTCAATGGAGTTTCTTCTGTAGCAGGACTTTCCAAGCCGTCCAATTCGTCCAAAAATCCATTCTGGGGAGCCCTTGGAGTCAGCGAGTCCTGGATCTCGCTCCTGCTTGGCCGGTGCCAAGGTCTCGGTGACATCTTGTAGCCAAACCATGTCAAGATGGTGTCTCCAATATCGAGTCCCCTGTCCTGCTTATACTTGAGTCGATAATGAGTTTCTTCAAAAAAGAGAAAACACACTGTGGCACTAACAACCAAAAAAAAAGCCACCACCACATTGGAAAGTGCATAAGGGTACAGGTTCATGAAATCGTTATACATGCCCGAGGTGTGCGCTTCACCTCTTGGTCTCGTGAGGTATTTGGATCCACCAATTAACGGCCCCACGACAGACCCAAGATTCCAGAGAAGAGGCACCGTAGAAAACGCCACAGCCTGGTGTCGTTTTTGGGTAGCTATTTCGCCAATTGAAGTTCTGATCACCCCCACATTTCCATTGACGGCGCCCATCGCAGCTCTTGCAAACAAAGCCATGTAGAAATTGCGGGCAAACCCAAACATAATCATACAACATGCCAGACCAAGCAAACCTATCATTAACACCGACTTTCTTCCAATCTTTTCTGATGCTTGACCCCAGTGAACGCTACACAAAAATTGCATAAATGAGAAAGCTGCTGCCAAATACCCGGAATAACGAGGAATTTGTGACTCGTCAGCGGCAATCTTGAAGTCTCTGACCATGAAATACACGTAGGGAAATAATGACGTGAATGAGATTGGCTCCAGAAATCTGATTAAACTGATGACAACCATCTGCCAGACTGGAAACCCTTTCATTTGTTCTCTGAACGTTCCATGATGAGGCATGGCGACTGGTTTTTTGGTGGGCGAACTGAGTTGTCTATGACTCAGTTTGCATTCGAGACGAGAATATTCAGTCTATCGCGATCTGCCGCAGTAAATATGCAGGGGCACCAAAAGGAACGAGAAACGAGAAACGAGAAAGAGAGGAGGAGGAGATTCGAAAGAGTTCAGAAAGTTACGAGAAAGTTATAAAAAAGTTACGAAAGTTATGAGAAAGTTGAGGAGAGATTAAGATGATAGTAAAGTGTTATACTTATTATGAGTAGTATCTTAAACTTGAGGTCTTACATTTTGGGTGCAAATTACACTTTTTTCAAATTTTGCAATGGTCCATCAATTGCATTTATTCATTCTTAATCATTATTTCCTGCTCCTTCTATTAATGTTCCACATAACTGGGCCTCTTTCCTCCCTTACTCTTTCTCATTTCCTGCTCTCGCAACACCAAGATCACACACAACATCACCAAAGTATGTTGCAGTTCATCACCCGGTGGTTGAAACATCCGTACTGTCCCATTTAAACTGTGTTTCAGTCCCGAAATCTTTTTGTCTCCGGTATCTGTATAAGTAACAAGAGGAATATTGACCAAGGTGCGTGCCTCCGACAAGAGTTTTGTATGCAAATGTTTCTTCAGCTCACTCAATGCTTGACAGAGGTCATTAGCCGAAGTGTTGAAACCCACTTTGGCACCTTTTATCGACCCGGGAGTCGGTTGCACCAAACTAGACCCATCAGTCAACGACAAGGTATTTGGCTGCAAAACATACATTTTCAATTCTCCACTGGCAAACGTGGAATTGTCCCCTGACGACCCCACCACACGTAGCTTGGTGTCACAGTACATTATATCGGCAGCTGGGCGTAATCCATTGTTTAAAATCATCACTGAAGTGTGGGGGAACATGAGAATGTAACATGACAAATTATTTGCAACATTTTTAAAGTGCACACGACAGTACTCGTGCGATTGACCAGCATCGTCATAGGTGCAAATGACCATAAATGGGGCATTTTTCTTGAAAACACTAAACACTGAAGACAGTGTACACAAGAGTGGTGAGGACCCTTTCCGGGCATCGTCTATGGACCGGAATACCGATACCCCCGGATGTAAAAAAGTCGATGCGATGGAATACTCTTTTATCGTGGAAAAATTAGGTAACGGCAACCCAAAAACCTGTGACGACAAGTCCGCGAGCGTATCATCAGAAAGCGATGTGAAAACAGACTCATTATCTGGTAAAACCGTGTCCTCACTCTGCCTTCTACTGTCCGGCATTGGTGGTGCGACCGATGATTGCGAGCTATTTGGGGCCGCTTACATAAGCCCAAGAAACTTTATTTGTGGTGGGGGTGGGGCGAGGGGCAGCGTTGGCCAGGGAAATAGGGGTTCAGACTACGAGAGGGGCAGGCAAGTGGGAAAAACGGAATTTGGGTCAATTTCATTCGGTGAACCCGCACAAGAAGTGTACGATCGTCAAGTGACATTATAAGCGAGATCATCGAACCTACACAGTGGAATTTGCGGGGTGCGTTTCCCGTTTGAGATTTTGCGCACGAGGGGGAGATCGCGTAGTGGAAAATAGGGTGGGGAATATGTGGGGGAAGATTGCGAACGTCCTGTGCGGGGACCGTCAATTAAACTTCAATCTCTGGTGCGAATTATTTCTTCAACTCGTAACATTATTCAATAATTGTTTTGTCGGCAGGTTTCCGACCATTGGCATGGCTACACAAAAGAAATATATTTGCGCCTTCTGTGCCCGGGCATTCACTAGATCCGAACACAAGCAACGCCATGAAAGGTCTCATACCAATGAAAAACCGTTCCATTGTCAACACTGTACTTCTGCGTTTGTACGGCGGGATTTGCTCCAGCGCCATTGCCGGACAGTTCACAATGTCCAGCTTCTCAACGTACAGCCTCGAGAATACGTAAATTTCACCGCCGCAGCGAAGGGTCCGGCCACCGAGTCCAGCTCTGACAACGATAATGGTCCGCCAGCTTTGTCTCCAAGACTCAAAGCCAAGGGTAGCGATAGCAATCCGCCGTCACGAAGACCGTCGGTGAGCCAACAAGAGTCGGACTTTGTCCATTTACTTTCAATTTCGCAAAAACTCGAACTGTTTCTTGCCAATTATGATGCTGGATACCCCAAGCTGTCGGTGACCAGTGACGCCTTTTTAACCGGATTTGCCGCTGCGTCCCATTCGTCGTTTCCCGTGTTGGAAATCATTGCTCGTGACATCTGTAGTTACCTTGGAACCATCAACAATAAGCCCAACAATCTGGCTACCCTCAACAAGTATGCGTTTTTCAAGTTGGGTACCATATACGGCATCTTGGCACTTGGTGCTGCCAATGCAAACGACTTGGCACTGGCGGTGAACTATGCCAATCGGTCTTGGGACCTTTTGATCTCACGGCTAATTCCTCATTATAACAACAATAATGGTCACAATGGTCATGACAAGACGGAAATCTTATGCATTCTCTTCTTGTTGTCGTACGTCTATGTCACGTTTGACTTGGACTCGGTTTACTACTCGCAGACCCTCAATTGCAAAGTGGTGTTTAATTACCTTAATGACCTCAGCCACATCATCATGTCGAATATGGACGACGATACTTCCGAATCAACTTGGCACTTGGAATGGTCTATTTACGTGCTTCTCTCTCGGTTTTTCATCAATTCGCCTGCTCCGCCAAAAATTTATGAGCTTTTCAAGGATAAAATGGTTACCCCAGAAACCCTGTTGGTTTCTCTTATGGATAACCTTTCCAAATCCATCGTTCCATTGGCCACAAACTTTATCCAAGAAGTAGCCATTCTCACCCTTATGAACGAATACAATAGCTTTACCACCAGCAACTTCTTGCTTGTGTTCAGTCTGCGCAACTGCCTTCATAATTGTATCATTCTCCTCAACAAGTCGCTAGCACTCCACCCTACGGAAAAGGCTGAAACCAGCAGCGTGTTTGAGCTCTTCAAAAAACGCACCATAATCAATAGCGTGCCCAAGTTTCACGACTTACTTTCATCATATATCTTTTGTCCTACCCAACCACACCATTGGAACCTTTTGAACGTATCGTTAAAGGAGTATAATGCTCCGTTCAATTTCGGTTTGTTCCTTGAGACAAATATGGAAGCTTCTCCTCAAGATTTCTCCGTCAACTTGTCGTCGTTTTTCAGCATCACCAACGAAAGTAATAACAATTTGGGAATCGTCAGTTTTCCATTTTTGTTCAATGTCAATTTCATCAAATTCAAATCGTTAAAGGTGATAGACTTGACCAACTTGAATAGTACCGAGATCGACCACTTAAAGTACCTTGCAATCGAGTGGTATGTCACCATGGTAAAGATGTTGATAACTTTATGGTGCAATTCCAAATTGCTTGAAAATTTCATAATACAGTGCACCCTTTATCTCATTGACGAAGTGGCTGATCCCAAGGACGACAGATCGTTCTGGGCAATCTACCGCAAGTTCACGTCATGCTATGAAAAATGGCTCGCCTATTTCGACCCATCAAACAAGTTGGTTAATGTGCGCATACGCTTACGGAAGTTCCTTGGAGAATACATCTATTCCCGGTTGAGTTTGGTGGAAGTTGGAGGCTACGATGCTAATTACGTCTTGGAACCGAGCCCCAAACAGCATTCTGCATCCATGTCGTCTGGATCCTCTCTGGTATCCTCCACTTCGGTTTCCAAGATGAACTACTCACAACCCATGCCAGGTAAAAAAGACTTGCAACTGGGAGCCAGCGGGTCTGGTTCGCTTCATCTTCCCCCAATAATGAAAATGTCAAGTGTCCAAACTGCCAACCCAATGATGTCCCATATTGAACAGAGGTAGGCAATGTAATAGTATTAGCTAGTAACAAGTGCTCAATTGCTTACTGACCGCACCCACATGGTTCCAGCGTCTTGTTCTCTCCAAAGTCGGCTAATGGTGATGCCCAAACTGTACTTCTTTTTACTCAATTCGTCCTGTTTTGTACGTAGTTTTTCAATGGCTCTTACTATCTTGGTCCGGGTCGTATAGTCGATTTCCACGTTATAAGGCGGAAGCAAATTGTTCAAAAAATCGATTTCCTTGTTGATTTTCTCGATTCTACTCGAATACAAATCGTATTTTTCTTGACTGGCAGCGAGGGCTTTGGTCATCGACTTTGAGGATTCCGACAGTTGACGTGTATGCAGATTGTGATGGTTATGATGGTGGTGTGACTTGCTGTGACTGTTTTGGCGACTTGGACCCTTATCACGCAGCGATGACAGGTCAGAAGGTGGGGTGTTTACTGGTTCATGCGATACTTTTCTGACGGTGAATTTGATTGGTTTTCGCTTTATTCCCGGCTTCGGAAGTGGATTTCCTGACCCTCCAGTCCCAGAAGATGTAGGAGCCACGGTGGCTTGCTCAGAAGTTGTAGAAACGACCGGAATTGACGGGTCATTGGATGTCTCATTGGCAGGGTCGGTGGACAGATTTAAATTTTTGTGTACTGAAAGACGTTTAATTAACTTTCCTGTCGAGCTGTTGCTTCCTACAGTGGACGTAGACGATACTGAGGGCGAGCGGGCGAGCTCCACGGAGTCAGAAGTCATGTTTTCGGGAATCGTGGGTGACATTCAACTAGAAACTATTTGGCAACGCGTTAAGACGCCGCGTTATATGTAGGAGCTATCTACGGCCCCGGTGTATGGCGGGGAAACTAGGCTCAATTAAGCGAAACAGTGGTTATTATTTCCATGTGGAGCTGGGTTCCGATATGCGTGAGATTGATTGCCAACAACAATGTGCATGCTGTGAGTGGAATACAAGTGGAATTTCACCACCATGGTACTTCTACCAGCTTTTGGCTTACAATTAGTCCGGTGCCACTTTCCACCCTCGATGAGTATGAAGTATATGTGGCCAGCGGCGACACCATAGACGAACAAACCGTGGTGTGGATCCCGGCAAGGTACCACCTGCACCATATGCTAACCAAAAACGAGAATTTTCGGCTGTTTCTCTCACAATTTTTGACCAATGGGTTTTCCCTATTTCCCCACAATTCGGTATCTTCACAAGAGCCAGAGGTTTCGGTCTTAGCATTGAGTCCCAAAGACCACGCAACAAGCAAAAAGAGGTTCAAGCACGGAAAAAACCTCCACTTTAGCTCGGCAACTTCTCAAGCAGAAATCTCCATCACTTCATACCCATTCAGTTTCACGAACCCTGTTCTCTTTTCAAACTTTCGGTCTCATGGGTTCATTAATTATGCATTCATCGACAACGGCGCTCCATTGGCGTATTTGACAGACACCAGGTACTTGGAGAACATGGCTGGAGGCATAGTACAATTGACTGACTCTAGTGCCATAGGACTAGTCATTGGCAACCTTCGAAAACGCAACGGTGACGGCGACTTGAACTTGGTTTGTGGTTGGCACCTACTCGGCGACTATTTGACCAAGATTTTCGGTTCCGATGCCATTTCTGATAATCCAATTGTTCTCGAATCTCGCACCGATATGATTCCAGTGTTTCCTTTAGTAGTAGGAAATTCAACCTCGAGATCGTGGGGAACTTGTACTTATGTTTCGTCCGTACTTGTTACCAATTACCACGTTTTGAAGCCGTACATTGAAGCGGCAGACTCATCTGCGACATGTACCATTTATGTCCATGGTTCACAAAAAATTTATCTTTCGCTGGAGGATAACATTATCACTCCGTTTCCCGAGCTCGACTTATCCTTCATATTTTTATCTCCACACCATCTTGCTGCTTTGGGAAAGGTTCAACATCTCAAGCCATCAAGCAGCGACGTCAACGATACCGTCTATTCTGTTGGATACGGCCTCTTTTACAGCCAACGACAAACAGCTCCGCTTCTAGCCAAAGGCCATATCTCGGCATTGAGCCCTTTGCCTTTCACTATGGACGAATCTCCCATAGAAACCATGATTGTGACTTCTGCCCCGTGCTGGAATGGTTCCTCGGGAGGGGCATTGGTAGATTCCGAGAACAAATTGGTTGGCATTATATGTTCAAACGCCCAGGTTCGGGTCCCCGAGGTGGCAGGCACCATCACTGGGCAAACAGAGAAGCTTTGTACGTTTTTGCATGTGTTTGCCGATAGCTTTAGTACTCAGATGTCTTGAAGCATGCAAATCGTTAGCAGCACCACAGCTCAATCCTGATATAGCCAAGCTTTGGACGCTTAGTACCACTCATAAGGACGTTATAGAAAGCGGACCCAAGTTATAGATAGGTTTAACGCAAAAGAAAAAAAGCTGGAGTAGGTTTAGCGATCAACGCCGACCAGCAGCAGCAGCAGCAGCAGCTTTCTGTTCCACAGCCTGTGCCAAGGAGTTGGCCACCGAAGCCTCATTCGTTCCTGGACCCGAATTGTTTCCAGCATCAGCACTGTTACTTTCTATTCGACTGACTTCCAACAATGAAGAATAAAGATTTGTCAAATCCAACAATTCCGTGACTGAGTCGGACCGCAAATCGTATACTAGCTGCTGAAAGGAATGCGACTTGATGACATTGATCGACAATTTGTTTTCCGTCAAAAATTTCATCAAGTGCTTGTGGAACTTCATGGCGGTATATGGAGAATTATCAAATTCCGCCGATAAAAACCTGCGGCTTCCAAAAGCCACATTTGGCGCCTGCGCCATGTTGCTAGATACCGGAACCAATGGCACCGTCAGACTATCGACATATTGTCGTTTTTTAGACCCTCTATGTGCACTTGCACCCATCGCTATCGATGCAGGGTCCTGGTGCACTGGTGTCAAGTGTGACAACGAGCTGGCATCGAGCACGTGATCATGACCGGAATGACCGGTTGGGGTTGGGTCGTGGCGCATATGCAGGTGCGGTTGTTGGTGTCTCACCTGAGTGTGGTGGAGATCTGGTTGGGTATTTTCATAAGACATAGGCATTCCATTAGGGGCATAAGTGACGCCGTTCCCGTCGATAGGTATGGCACGAGAGTTGTTTATGGAGTCACGCGTGAGCTTGTGGGTTTTCAAGTGCTCGGTTAATTTTTTAGGCGAGCCTTTATCCGAGGAGAGTCTGGTAATTATCTTGCCACAATAGTCACAAGCAGCCACATTTGGGTCTTGAGAATCTTGAATAAACCACGTCCACACCCACGACTTTTTTTTCGCGCCAAATCGCTGGCCCGGCCGGTTCTTGCGTTCTTTGCGCTGCTCTTTGGCAGCCGCAGGGGTCAATTCCGGTCCTGATGATATAGTTCCGACTGAGGTCTCAGGTCCTAATCCGGGGGTACGCCTATCTTGGCTCAGATGGACTCCAAGATGATTGTGATGTGTCACATTTGTGGCCGATGAGTTTGGTGCTGTCAGATCGCTTGTATGGCTCGAACCCAGGGTCAATTGTTGTGGAAGTCCATTGATGTTTATTGGTTGGCGCTGGTGTATTGGAGTCAGGTTGTAGCTGGAAAACCCTATTTGGTTATTTGAAGGATTATAATAACTCATTTTGAGTTGAGCTCACGTAAAATAGACGTGAAGAGTATCGGTTGTAGGAATTGTTTGCAGCAGTTTACTTACTGCATGACCGGAAGTCGAGTGAGCATCGTGGTGCGCGCACGCCGCCGACGCGACACCCGGGGGTAAATGGTTGGGGAAACCGGGGGTATGTTGAGGTTGTTCAAGAAACACGAAAACGGAAGAAAAATATGAATCTCATCGAACAATCATTGACGCCATTGTCAATCATCGAAGGTAACCCGCAAACTTTGTATAACCAGCGAAATTTGGGCGAGGAGCCGCACGACTTCCCGTTTAGGAAATTGCAACCAGCAGCATATCCAAGGTTGGATTAATTGCACCCAAAACGAGAATACCAGCCAGTACTATATTGGACGTAGTATGATGCTACAAACCAGCCAGATGTTAGGTTTGAAGTATATATAACATTCTCAAGTTTGTAAAAGAAATAAACCACTAACAATTTATCCAAGGTAACCCTAGTGAAATTTATCTCTCTCTAACTACAGTCATTCCTTTTAACACTGTCTTTCTTTGATTTCCAACTACAGTCCATTCCTTTATAACTCTTTACCATGCAATTCTCCAAGATTATCGGTTCCTTAGTGTCGGCTTCGTTGATAACAAATGTGATGGGTGCTCCACATGAAGCTAAAAAACGTGATGATGATGACGATCCTGTGGTGGTTCACATTAAGACTACGGTGCAAAACACACAAACAAATGTCCATACCGTGGAAGGAAAGGTGCAAACTAAAACAAATTGGATTGTTGATACTTCAACTGCCACTGTTACCAGTTATACAGCCACCGTCACTTCCACAGTTTTTGGAACTCCTTATACGTTTGTTACGGTTGCTACTACTCCGATTGATGTGTCCAGTTTGTCTTTGCCAACTGAAATTGCTGCGCAAACCGAAATTGAAACTACTCAAGCAAAGGCTGCAACCACACCCACAACGGTCCCAACTACAACGGCTCCAACCACAACCACTTCCACTTCCGTGACTCCAAAAGCTTCCGCTGCCGTCACCCAGACAACCTCTACCGAAGTGGCCGAAGTTACCGACTCCAATGACGGACCAACCATCACCGATAGCAACAATATTCCAACGTCAACCGACTCATGGATTATTGAAAATGTCACCACCATGACTTCCGACAGCGTCTGTTACGTCAATTACGATTACTACTACGCATCCGAAGCCGACGAAACCATAACATCCACATCCACCATCTATACCACCGTTACTCGTTCTTGATCGTTACCGTTCTTGACGAATCGGGCATGTATATTAGATGGCGTTTGGGACTTGTTGAATTGTATGCTCTCTCTCACTAGGGCCCTGTTCTTCTCTTCTAACGCTATGATTTGATTCTTGTCCTCGGGACTTTTTTAATAAATGTGATAAGATACAAGATGTAGTTACTATTTGCAGCCAAATGATTGTGTTATATACTGCACACAGAATATGCTCGCTCGCGCTCTCTCGCTCAGACTTGTTAGGGCCGCGCCCTTGCCCCATTCACGTGCGCGCACATTTGTGTCACTGGCCCAATCTCAAAATTTTCACTGCGAATAACTCAAGGACTCACTTCGGTAACTTAATAATACAATGGGTAAGTAAATTCTGAGGATTGGAGACGAGGTTTCGTCGGTGACACTACATATATACATAGTCTCCATCAGACAGATTCCTTCATCATCCAATAGTGGTCATAGATCCATCTTCCACACGTTACCCATACTAACTCAGTGAACGTTCCAAAGACCAGAAGAACCTACTGCAAGGGTAAAGACTGCCGTAAGCACACCCAACACAAGGTGACCCAATACAAGGCAGGTAAGGCCTCTTTGTTCGCCCAGGGTAAGAGAAGATATGACCGTAAGCAATCCGGTTTCGGTGGTCAAACCAAGCCCGTTTTCCACAAGAAAGCCAAGACTACCAAGAAGGTTGTGTTGAGATTGGAATGTGTTGTTTGCAAGACCAAGGCTCAACTCTCATTGAAGAGATGTAAGCACTTTGAATTGGGAGGTGACAAGAAGCAAAAGGGTCAAGCTTTACAATTTTAAGCTTATCATGTAGTAATATACACGAGAAAGAGGAAATGTAGAAAACATACAGAGCACCAGAAGCAACAAATGGAGGAAATGAGAAAGGTTTAGAATAGAGACGGAAGAGTTAGATTGACCTACAAGGTGAGACATTATATGCAGTGCACCACAATGAAAAGAACTCGACTAATTTGGTCACCGTTCGGTCAAATCGTTCCTAAGCTCATGTATATTCAGTTTCGACCCCATTGTCTACTATACTCTCCCCCGCTTTCCCTTTTCATCATTTTTAAATTTAAGCCCTCGTCCTTCCCCTCCGCCTTTTCTTCCAATTTCGCACAACTCTCCTAATTCTCCACTGCACAAAATACACTCCTCGCGCTGTTATTGTTCGTGTCGGCATCATTCGCGTTTCACCTGGCAACGTTTTTTATTCCTCTAACATCGTGTTTTACTTGAGTTAGGGGATCAACTCGGGTTATTTTTGCAAGTCACTCATTGCTAGAACCTTACTTTTGACTTTTTTGTAACTTATACTTTGCAGAAAGCCCTTATTATCATCTTTTCATCTCAGATCATCGAATCATGGACTTTGATTTTTTGACCGACGAACAGAAGCAGTTCTACCGGAACCAATACCAGCAAAGCCAGAACCAACAATATCAAGAACACTCACTCCAACAAGACCAATTTATGCAAAATCATCAAAATCACTCGAATCATCCGCATGCTACTGGTCCCTATGGCTTACAACTGATCCCCAATCTTCAACCAAATCCAGATGTTAGTCTTATGGACGAGGATTCCGACGATAATAACCACGCAGCGGTGCCCTCGTCTCCTCTTCCACAGCCTTCGACTTTCCAGTCATCTCCCACTTTTTCAGCTTCCGACAATTTCGGTCATAATGCATTACAACTGGTTGATTCCCAGAGTTCAGTGAGCTTTAAGCCTCCAAACTTCTTCACCCAGCTCACCAATCAGCTGAGCACCAATGTGCTGGAAATCAGCAATGATAGCAACCACATGTTGCCTATTTCGCAGCAATTTCAAAACCAACAAAACTACCAATCCCAGGCTCAACAGCAAGCTCAACAGCATATTCAACATCAGCAGGCTCAGCAGCTAGCTCAGCAACAAGCACAGCAGCTTGCACAGCAACAGGCTCAAGCTCAAGCACAGCAACAAGCTCAACAACAAGCACACGCACAAGCTCGAGAGGCTCAACAATTCCAGCAACAAGTTCAGCAGCATCAAGCGCACCAAAATTCTCTGCCACAACGACAACAAGAATCTCACTCCCCTCAGCATACGACATCTCAGACCGCTCAAAACGGTTCACCCTACGTATACTTTAACAGACAGCCGAACCGGCTTTCGAAACCAGCTCAAGACCGTGCATCTGCTCTTAAGTTGAAGCTTGAAAATTACTACCAGATGTCAGTCACCCATGCAATTGAGCGCAATCAGAGAAGATTGGATCTCGAGCACAAATTGGCTACAGAAGAGGCCGCATCGTCTCAAGAACGTAAAAACCGACAGCTTCAGAACCTTGGTAAGAAGGAGCTGCAGTTCTTACGTCTTCGAAGAACCAAGTTGTCTCTCGAAGATTTTGCTACTGTCAAAGTTATCGGAAAAGGTGCTTTTGGTGAAGTTCGTTTGGTTCAAAAGAAAGATACCGGTAAGATTTACGCCATGAAAACATTGCTCAAGACGGAAATGTACAAGAAAGATCAATTGGCGCACGTGAAGGCGGAAAGAGACGTTTTAGCAGGAAGTGATTCTCCATGGGTAGTATCATTATATTACTCGTTCCAAGACGCTCAATATCTTTATTTGATTATGGAGTTTCTTCCAGGAGGTGATCTTATGACCATGTTAATTCGTTGGCAAATATTCACCGAAGACATCACCCGGTTCTACATGGCAGAGTGTGTGTTGGCTATCGAGGCTATTCATAAACTTGGCTTCATCCATAGAGATATCAAGCCGGATAATATCTTGATAGATATTCGGGGACATATCAAGTTGTCGGATTTTGGGTTATCCACGGGATTCCACAAGACTCATGATTCCAACTACTACAAGAAGCTTTTAGAGAAGGAACCACCTTCGCAGCTGCAGCAATTTTTGCAGCCAAATGGCGGACAACAGAGCAGGAACTCCATGATGGTGGATGCCATTCACTTGACGATGTCAAACAGGCAGCAAATGCAAACGTGGAGAAAATCTCGGCGATTAATGGCATATTCTACGGTTGGAACCCCGGACTATATTGCACCGGAAATCTTTATACACAAAGGTTATGGTCAAGAGTGTGATTGGTGGTCACTAGGTGCCATTATGTTTGAGTGTTTAATCGGGTGGCCACCATTCTGTTCGGAAACTCCACATGAAACTTACCGTAAGATCATGAGCTGGCAAGAAACCCTTCAAATTCCGGACGATATTCATCTTTCGCCAGAAGCCGAAGACTTGATTCGCAGACTTTTGACCAAGGCAGAGAACAGGCTTGGGAGATATGGGGGTGCCGATGAATTGAAGCAGCACCCATTTTTCAGAGGAGTCGACTGGGATACGATTCGTAAAGTGGATGCACCATTCATTCCAAAATTGCGTTCGATTACAGATACCCGGTTTTTCCCTACAGACGAATTAGAGAACGTTCCCGACTCGCCGGCGCTACTGAAGGCAGTCGAGCAAAGAGAACAGATGATGAAGAGCGGAGCAGGCGTCAAAGAAGACATGCCATTCATAGGCTATACCTATTCACGGTTCGACTATTTGACGAGAAAAAATGCATTGTGATAATATATTGTCAAAACGCATTGTGATAAGAAAGTCCCGCTTATTGTCTCATTTGAAACACATAGTAATCAAGTTTGCGGCTCGGCTGATGTCGGCATGTGGTGGACGCACAGAATCACCTGATAAAAATAGAGTGTTCTCGTTCGACTTTCCTATTGTGGCATGGGTCTCATTATGCATGCAATTTGTCTCACTAATTCCGATTCCGTCCGTGGCTGAGACATTTTCCAAACCTTAATTCAACATTATTCTATATAACGTTTGGCCCGGAAAAACGCTTATAGAGTTTATAAAGGTCTAGCCTTCATCCTCTCGTTCTATTTGAACCTAGTAACCACGATATATAAAAACACATTTTTTTTCACTTGCAGTAGAATCTCACCAGCCACCACCCGGTTGAGCCGATGAGAAGATGCCGGTTGCACGGCTGACTAAGGTTTGGCGCCGGCTGTTTTAAAACTGGCCATTTTAAACCCCCCTTGATTCCGGTGGTCAAATAGCAACTTAACCACCGATACCAAGACCGGATTAGGTAGTAAACCGGTTTGTTCTTGGCTCGGAAGCTAGCTAGACCGTATTTCCGTCCGGTTCTGTCACACTATATGCACGCTATTATGCACGCAATACCGGCATTTCCGAGGCGCGTGATTCGGCCCTTCATATAAAGTGGCCTTGGCTGCCAATTTCTTGATTGCTGTCGGCGCAGCTTAATAGTGTGAATAAATTGATAAATTATGAGATTACGATTATGTCTCTTGTTGGCAGCCTCGGCGGTTTGTGCTGCCGAGCAAATGGCACATATGCATCAACAAGAATTGCAATCGGAACAAAGTTTTGAAACTCCGGTACCTCATGTAATGACCCATCATCACGGAGTTCCTATACTAGAAACCGACCTTAAACCGGCCGAACTTGCCTATTGGGAGGCATATAACACCACCACATTTTTCACGGTTGACGCCCCTCATAAAGCGGCGTTGTATCTGCATGTAATCCTTACTGCGATAGTAACAGTTGTATTATATCCGGTATGTTTGGTGTTAAATAATGTAAAATCCTCGTGGTATTTGGCTGGATTGACTGTCAACTCGGTGGTGATGGTGATTGGTCTCATGAACTATTTCATGTTTATGCAATCGGCTCCAGATTTGTACCCAGGAAACGCATACACAAAGATGTCATGGATCCTCTTGTTCTCGACTTGCATCCATTGGTTTTTTGCGTTATTAAGAGCGGGTTTCAACTATATCCGCACAGAAAACAAGTACTCGCATCTCTCTGGTGATGATATGTACGATCTGGATCTCTCGGTGAACAGATGCACCTCGCCTTCATCAACATTGTATGAGCTGCCCGATTCCTTTGAGATTCCAGACGAGGAAAACGAGTTCAAAAAGGCTACCATGGTGCAAAATCTGCCTACTTCTCCTTACCTTGCAAAGGTATTGAGTACCCCATGGCTTAGAAAATTTGTCGATTTCTTTGGCGCCTGGACCATTGTCATCTTCAACTTTATGAACTGGGCTCAATTCTTTTACCATCTTATTTATATTCCCACCGGAGTCGCAGTGCTCTCGTGCTTTGGACAAGGAAAAACTGTGTTTAACTTGTTGGCACATTTCATCAAGGGTGGAGTGTTCTTCTCATTGGGATTACTTTATTTATCTCGCTACTGTGGATCTTTTGCTGGAAAGGGCTGGGCATGGAACCACAAGTTTGTGACTGAAGCTGAAACAAGAACCAGCAGATGGGCCAGATGGCAATCATCAGGTTTGTGTACGATGGAGATGGTGGAGTCGTCTCTTATCTTGTTCTATGGATGTACCAACATTTTCTTGGAACATTTGGCAAGCCCAGGAGGTGAATGGACGGCTAAGGATTTACAGCACGCTTCCATTGCCTTCATTTATATTGGCTGTGGTCTTTGTGGGGTGATTACCGAGTCAAAGTTGGCATCGTGGAGATATGAAAGAGCCATGGTGAAAGCTACGGATTCGGGTACATCTAGAATAGTCAAGGCTAGTCCTGGCTTTTCTCCTAACCCATTCCCTATTCTCACCATCTTCTGGACTGGTATCCTCATGTCTAAGCATCAGCAAGCCTCACACTTGTCTACAGAAATTCACACCCAATGGGGCAACATGTTTATTCTTGGCTGTGCTTTCAGATTCTTCAGTTATATCCTTTTACTCCTCATTCCTGGTGACAAGAATCCAACCAAGCCACTTCGTTTGATTACCGAGTTGATTGTCAGCTTTTCTTTGCTTTGTGGAGGACTAATCTTCATGGAATCGTGTGATCCGATAATCTTGGCATTCGAATACAGAGGATTCACATCGATGTTCACTCTCAACATCTCTTTGGGTGTAATTACGCTTCTCATGGCATGGGAAATGGCACTTTTCGCATTCAAAGACTGGTTGTTGCAGCGTGGAACCAAAAAGTTATAATTACTTGCTTCAAATCTTAATTGTTTACTATGACCCTTCTAATGACTAGTCAAGCTCATGACTCCTAATAGCTAGCCAAGCTCAATATATCATATGATCAACTTTAAATCTTATTTGGGCAATCTGTTTGGGACCTGTTCCACAGCAGCCACCAATGATCGAGGCGCCAATTTTCAACCATTCATCTACCAGTTGCAGCCATTTTTGATCAATTTTCGTGTCATTATGGTCAGCGAAAACATTGGGGTAAACGATTGTTGGAATATTGTGATAATTGTAGGTTTCGATATTTTTCAATACATGTGTAGCATCTTTCAATTCCGTACAATTGCAACCAATTGCAATCAAGCGTTTGCGTAAAGTCCTATTTTTGTTCAATTTACCGTTTAGATAACCCATAATCTTTTCAATGGGTGTTCCGTCAGACATTTGTGAAGAATTTCGAAAGTTCATGCTGAGGTAAAATGGCTTAAGAGGTCCTGTAGCTGACATTTTACAAACAAGATTCACAATGACCTTTAGTTCTTTGTAGTTGGGAATTGTTTCGAATGCTAGGATGTCGACTTTGGGGTTGTTATTCAAGAATGTAGCGAGAGGAAGATGATACTGTTCCAATTTGTGGTTTGTGATCAAACCATATTCACCAGTATATTCGGCATAGTTGGCCAAAAAACCACCATATGGTCCAATAGCTCCACATACTCGAGCCTTGGACTCATGGAACTTACATGCCTGCCAGCAAACATCGACAGATTTGGCCCATAACTCCTCTATTTGCGCATCAGTAAAATCGGTGTATTTTTTCAAACTCGCGCGAGAAATTTGGTATGTGCTCGTTGTTACAATATCGCATCCTGCCTCCAAGAAGCTTTTGTGAACATCTTCAATAAGATCTGGTGCCTCTATAAGTGCTCTTCCAGACCACAAAGGATCATTTTTAACGGCAAAATTTCGTTTTTCCGCCAATGTTTCCAACTGGATACCAAGCCCGCCGTCTAGAACAAGCGGCTTTCCTCCATACATCTGTAAAGCGTCGCAATTTGCAAAATGTCCTGTTTCCACCAGTTTCGTGTCTTGGTGAGATCTCACAATTTTCTGAAAATCTCAACTCTCTTCTCACTATTTAGAAATGTCGAAAAGAACACGCGATGACTTCGACGACCCGATACACGCGGAGGCAGACTCCAAGAAGCAGCACATTGACCCCGTTGACGAATTGATTTCCAATGTGTGTAAAGATATTCGTAGAATGGGAGAAAATGCCAACCTCGCTACCCAAGTGGAAGATATCAATTACATTTCCAACCCCATAGTAGCTGAATTCGAGAAAATAGATAAGCTCCGCACGGCGGTGTTGAGTACTATCTATGCCGTGGTGCTTGAACAGCCGCAAAAAATCCCTGCTTTGAGTCAATTGGTCCTCATTTGCAATGCCAAAAACTTTCTAGTTGCCAAATACGTGATTGAATTTTTTCATACTCGTACACAAGAGATGTTGGACAAGATGGTAGCTCCGGTAGATTTTGAGTCTGAAAGTGACACCAGTGAAGACACAGGCACGATAAATAAGCTCAAGACAACCTTGCGATTTCTCGCTTGTATTTCTCCCATAATCGAAAATAATGGGGTTGTTTCCATGTTCAAAACTTTGATGGAATTGGCAGTAAACTTGCAGACTTCGGAGGATACACGGAATGGAGCCGCTGAACAAATTTATTACTCGGTGCTCATCGCATTACCATATTTGCTATGCAATGATACTTCTTCTGAGATGATGGAACAATGTAATGGGTTGGTTGAGCAAGCTTCGCTTTTCCCCATCAGAGAGTCCGATGCTTCAATTGATATTTTGTCACCTTTTGACCCAAAACTCTCAAATTTTAAAGAGAGTTTGCCTTATGTGCCCAAAAAAATCACCAACTTGATCTTGCCTGCTCTTTTAGACTTGCAAGGCGAAGACAAAAAATGGTCAAAACTCATCGGGCATCTTTTCTTGAGCTTTAATCCTCTTGTGGACCCGATATTGAAGGATGCGTTGAGCGCCAATACCATTTCCAATGATTTGGTTAAGCATAACCTTCCTCAATTCTCCATTCCTTCAGTCGACGCTTTGCACGACCACAAACCTACTGGTCTAATTGACGAGTTATGGTACCATCATCCAAGACTTTTGTTTCAGGTGTATAACAATACTCTGGGGCTCGAAACCGTACCTCCAATCGAATCTTTTTTTGGCTTATTCTTCAAGGATTTGGCGTTCGATATCTTGACCAACTTGTCATTTAATAAAGACGAAGCTTCGATCCAATTATCTATCTTGGATCTCTACTTTAGTAAGGATTTGTTTGCTCCTCCAGGTTCGTCCATTGACCAGTTGAAACTTATACAAAAAGACAACGAAGAGGGAGTGAACAACCCTCCTCTCTCTACCTGGAAAATTGAAGATATCGCGGTTGAAAGTATTTTGACCATGATATTCCAGCTTCCCCGGTCGTTACACCATGAAATATACTATTACACTGTGCTCATTGCCTGCTGCAGAGAGAGCCCCGAGTCAATTGCTCCGGTTTTCGGCAGGGCCATCAGATATTTCTACAACCATTTGGAGACTTTGGACTACGAGCTCAAGATACGGTTTTTGGACTGGATGACGATACAAATTTCCAACTTTGATTATAGCTGGAAATGGGACGAATGGGTTGACGATTCAGTCAGACTCAGAAACTTGAAGCACCACCCCAAGAGAAACTTTATCAAAAACTTGATTGCAAAAGAAATCCGTCTTTCCAACAAAAACAGAATCAAAGAGAGTTTTGTCGCTGTGAATCCCGACCCGGATGCCACTGACCGTTTTGTTCTTCTCGAAGAGTTCTACAAGTATTTGAACCTCTCGCTTGTCGACAACCCCAACGAGTACATTGCCAGTTACGACTCAAAGCTCTATGGAAACGACGAGGAAATTAGCGGCATTTTAAAAGAACTTCAGGTAGAGGCATTGGACAAAATCAGTCAGAAGTCGTTGGTTTCAGCACAAGATGAGGTTCAATTCTATTTTGGAAACAACCGCTTACCGCTCCATGAGATCTCAAACAAGGTTTATGAGTTCCTTGTTGCACAATGGAAGCCCAATGAAGATCTTCTTGACATTTACCAAGAATTGCAGGACAATTTGAGTAGCCACCCAGCGATTGACGCTGAGACTTTTACCGTCAATGTCTTTCTCCAGACTTACGCATACCTCGGTTCCAGGTCTATCTACTCGGTTGTAAGTCTCATTTCCAGAGACAAGCTCAAACTCAAGTACTTGTTGGGTGCCCCAATTGACGACAAAGATTACGTCCCTGGCTCCACCTTTCGTTTCGAGGAAAGAAACTTGACACAGGAGCAAATAGATAAGCGCCAGAATCTTGCAATTGACTCTATTTTCCGTTTATGGGTGAATCAATCGCAAATGGCATTTTTGCTTTTGGAGTACCTCATCGAGTACAAAATTTTGCAGCCAATTTATTTGGTGGGCAAGTGTCTCAGCTTGGAAACCAATCTTGTCATAGACAACGTCGCTTGTATGGAGAGTATCAATCGGATTCTTGAGTCTTCGTACACCACAGATCGTGACGAATTCAATGTTCTCTACCAGTACTTACTCGAGCGAATCATACAGAATTTGAGTCTGTTGGCTGAAGGTAACAACGATGAGATCAAAATTACCACGGAGTTTAGCGACGAAGAAGCCGATGACTTGGAGAAAATGAATGTCATAGATAAGCAATGGCTCTTCTACGAGTATACTGGGTTGCTAAAATCGTACTTGAGAAAATACTACGAAGAGTCAACGGTTACTCAGCAGATCCAAGACTTGACTAATGAGCCTGCAAAGCAGCAGATTATGACCTGGATCGAGGAGTTGTCTAGAAAGTAAAACCTGTAATATATAATACACACCAACCAGCGAGCCACACTGTAAACTCCGTACACACCAAATGCACCAGGAAGATTTAGTGCGACTCGCGTTTCTACTTCTGACTAATTCTTGATTGCAAAATCACACCATGACCCATTCACATCCAGCTATCGAAACCACAAATTTGACGTACCGATTCCCCCTGAACAAGAAAGTTGGGCTCGAAAACGTCAGTTTGATCATTCCATGGGGCACCACCAATTTGGTCATCGGACCAAACGGAGCTGGAAAATCCACACTTCTCCGTATTCTCGCTGGTAAAACGTTGATAAAGCAGGGAAAATTGCGAATTGGAGGGTTTGATCCGTTTGAATTCTCAATGGCTCGTCATGAGCAACACAACTCGGATATCAATGACTATATCACCTACCTTGGGACCGAGTGGGCCACCAATCCGGTGGTGAAACGAGACATCCCTGTGAGACTTCTTATTTCGTCAATTGGCGGCGACAGACTCGCGGAACGAAGAGACGAACTTATAGACATTATGGATTTGGATCCCGACTGGTCAATGGCATACATCTCCGACGGAGAAAGGAGGCGTGTGCAATTGGTGATGGGTTTGCTCAAACCATGGAGGCTCCTCTTATTGGACGAAGTGACGGTAGATCTCGATGTGGTGGTTCGCCAGCGGTTGTTGGAGTTTTTAGGCCGGGAGACCAAAAAGAGAGACTGCTGTGTGATCTATGCCACTCATATCTTTGATGGAATGAGTCGAGGCTGGTGTGATAGAGTGCTTCATTTGAACGCAGGCACGATTACCGACGACATTTCGACTGCCAATATCAATTTCACCACGGATGGACCCGAAGTGAAATATGGCGAAAATGTTGAAATAAAACGGGCCGAATCGTTGCACCCATTAGCATTATATTGGCTTCGCAACGACTTGGATGAGAGAGGCACCCGAGATGAGGAAAAGGAAAGGGCCGCCAGTAAAAATGACTGGGATAATGCTCGCGATGGCGATTACTTTGACAAAAACGACAAGTTGCAGCAATACTTTAAGACATCAAGAAACTTCACGTGAGGTACCACAATATATGATAGAAGACAAAACAATCTTTCAATTAGTTTCGTTTTCGTTTGTTCTCTTCACTTCCTCCTTCATTTCACTTCCCTTCCACTTTCACTTCACTTCTTCTCTTCACTTCTCTCATTCCCCTCTCGCAAATTTGCGCTCCATCTCCATGAATGCAACTATTTCCTTCGAGTACCGAAGCTGCTGCTCTAGCATCCAGTTCTCATACTTGCATTCCAACACCAGCGGCGACTCGAACTCGAGATATTTGGCTGGTTTTGCTGCTAGTTTACGTCTTGTGATATTCTGCTGAGCGGTGGATGGAGTCAAAGGAGTTGACGGTGCCCTTTTTTGAACCTTCAGAGCACTCAATTCAGGCGATTTGACTGGAAATAAGCTGGCCTCTTCGTCCAAATACACGTTTTCAGACATAAGCACCAAAATATTTGAATCAAAATACAAACACGAGTAGCGTCGTGTATTTCCTGTATGCACCGGTGTGCGGATGTGCTCGGCCACGGTGGACGAAAATTAAACCTCGATCAAAATTTTTCATCCAATGTCTAACGAAAGAACTTTTATTGCTATTAAGCCCGACGGAGTCCAAAGAGGATTGATCTCCTCCATCCTCGGCAGATTCGAGAACAGAGGCTACAAGTTGGTTGGTATCAAGTTGGTTCAACCTACTGAGGACTTGTTGAGAACTCACTACGACGACTTGCAATCGAAGCCTTTCTTCCCTTCGTTGTTGTCTTACATGTTGTCGGGACCTGTCTTGGCCACTGTGTGGGAAGGTAAGGACGTTGTCAAGCAAGGTAGAGCCATTTTGGGTGCCACCAACCCATTGAACTCTGCTCCAGGTACCATCAGAGCTGACTTTGCCATTGACATGGGTAGAAACGTGTGTCACGGATCTGACTCTGTTGAGTCTGCCAACAAGGAGATTGGTTTGTGGTTCAAGAAGGAGGAATTGGTTGAGTACAAGTCAGCCATGTTCTCGTGGATCTATGAGTAGATAATAAACTAGTCTAGTACGAGATGTAGGTGACGGACACAACGAGGCAATTGACACAATTGACTCAATTGAGCAACTGTGAGTGCTCCCCGTACCACCTTTATTATCTTCTTTTCCTCTATTCTTTTCTTCCCTTCTCGTTTTTCACTTCGCGTTCTCTCCGCGAATTGACCTAGCATCGACAGCATATCCAATGCCTGTGGATGACGACTTGTTCAATGTTCCTGACAATGACGAGGAGATGCTAGAAAACGAAGACGAAGATGATGACGAAGATCTAGAAAACCAGGACCAAGATGAGGCCCAGGACCAGGAAATGCAAGATGATGGTGAGGACGAAGACGACGAAGATGGAGAAGAAGGCGACGAAGAGGAGGGTGAGGAAGACGAAGATGGCTCAGGAGATGATAACGAGGGAGAAGAGGGCGAGGAAGTAGAAGAGGGAGAGGAAGGAGAGGAAATTGAAGAAGGTGAAGAAGGTGATGAAAATGACGAAGGTGAAGGAAATGAACAAGGCGAAGAAGGTGAAGTTGGAGAACAAAAACGAGCTAAAGAAAGTGAAAGTACTCAATCTCAGTCCGAAAACATAAAAGCTTTTCAAAATGGCGAAAGTAACACCACAGAAACAGACCACAAGCCCACCGTTGAAAAACTCCCTGCTCACCAAGTTCGCTCCCAAGTTGCCCAGCGGGCCAAAACGACATCCAAGGTGGAAATCGTGCCTACAACCTCAATTCCTTACACATCTCAATGCCATGCAATTGCACTCACTGAGGGCCCACGACTAATATTGACCGGTGGAGAAGATGGGTTTATTCGAAAATACGACTTTATTGCTTCTATCGAAGGAAAGTCTCCACTTACCATGGCCCAGAAACACAATATGGTGGACTCGGTGACCAAAGCGGGAGTGATAAGTTCGTATTGGGAAAATGAACAGCCCATTACTCGGACTGAACTTATGCAAGCCAACCCCAAAATCAAGCCAGCTGACTTTACGACGGGCACAATCAACTACGAGCCAAAGCTAAGTCCGGTATACTCATTAGCGGCAGAAAAAAGGGGCCTATGGTGTCTTTCCGGGCTTTTGTCTGGGGGTATCTCGCTCTACAGCATGAAATACTCCGAGGGAAGTCTAGTCCACTATTTTCCCCATGGCGATCCAAAACGACCTGCTCACGAGAACAGTGGGCACAACGATGCTGTGTCGGTGCTTAAACTCACACCAGACGAAAAGGGCTTTTTTTCAGGTTCATGGGACAAAACTATTCGCAGCTGGGACTTGAATACGGGCAAAACTACGGCCACTTATACCGGTGCTTCGAATCAAATTACTTCGTTGGAGTTCCGTCCACATGGTCTTGCTGACTTGGAGCTCGCTGATGGAGACGCCAACAGTAGTGATGTCGACTCTCTTTTTGGAGATAGCGACAATGAAAACGAAAATGACAACGATAACGAAAATGGAAATTCTGAACAAAAACCAAGAAAACCTGTTTCCAAAGTGGTGAGAAACGACTCAGTGTTCATGACTTCAAGTATAGATGGAACCGTCAACATCTGGGATGTTAGAGTGGGCGAATCTAACCAGGATCCCGTCATAAAATACGTGGTTCCTGAGCATGTTCCTCCATGGTGTATGTCAGCGACATGGGCTAATTCTGGAGACTTTATCTTTGCAGGAAGAAGAAACAGTACAGTGGAAGAATTGTCTCTTAAAATGCCCCATCGACGAATTCCCAATAGTCATGGTAAAAATGATGTGATTCCAAATGTATCGAGAACTTTACAATTTCCCAAAATTTCAGGCCCAGTCAGTGCCATTTCCACCATGCCTAACGACGACCTTTTACTTTGTGGCTCAAATGATAACATCAGATTGTACAATCTCCAATTATACGACCAATCTTCAGGTACTCAACAAACTACAAAAAAACAAGCTACACCGTTTATGATCGTTCCTGGCCATCATGGAGGAATTCTAAGCACATTATACGTTGACGAATCAGGCAGGTTCATGGTGAGTGCCAGCGGCAATCGTGGATGGGGACAGTCTGCCTTTACAGAGACGGTATTGATATACGAGATAGACTTTTAGTATAGGGTTATCCCGATAAATAACTATAGATCAAAATAAGTCGCTCTCAATGTTCCCAAACCAACTTGCCCGAAGTTGATACGTGCTTGTTCTGATATTGTCTCGTATGCATGCCTTGCACTGTTTTTAGCTTCACCAGCAACCATGCCACCAAATGTCGATAAGCTATTGACTAATCCACCAATCGACCAATCACCTCCCAAAAGACGGGAAAGTTTGATCATTTCAGGATTTCGTTTCGTCAATAAAAAGTGTATCATGAACCCGACAAATCCCACGGTTAAACTTACTTTGTAGATTCTACTCAAGCCCTTGGGTCGTTTCTTCTCCCCATCGCCGGGCTCTGGGCTGGTTCTTTGACTGTGATGCGATGAATGTAATAATCTTTTGAGGATCTGTGATGACGCTTCGGCTATTCTAGTGTTGACGGACGAGGTTCCAGAAGCCAAACTGCTGATGGAGGAGCTCAACAGATGTGACTCGCTAGGACTGTAATCGTCTGTAACCGAGTCGTCTTGAAGATCCATAATCTTGGCAAGTAAGTTGCTATCAACAAGAGTTTGCTTTGTCACCTCTTGATCCTGTGTTTGAATCAATTCCGCCAAATCATTATTGGAGGTCGCAAGACTATAGTAAGATTGTGGAGCTGGTCCGCCCGTGGAGGTGGTCTTAAGGACAGAATGAGGGTTGTATTCTCCAAACCAAAAATTGAAGGTTGTATGGTTGTTGGACAATTGATCTAATGGGTGCTCTTTCAGCAATTGTGAGGCAGAATGCAAGATATTTGCCATATCCTGGTCGGTAAGATTGGCAAATAAAGTACTGGGACTCACAAGCGAATGTACAGCGTCCGGATCAACATCCAGGAAATCTGTCACTGGTCGAGGGTTGAGGCCCAATTTGCGAAATATGTCATCTTTGGAAAATAATAGGGCAGCTGTGTATACATAGGCACACGCCAGGATCAGATTGTAGCTCAATATAAAGTCCCATGTCATCAAGAGTTGAGGAAGGTTGTTGATATCGTGACTGAACATGGTGAGAATAGAGGATAAGCCCTGCACGAATCCGTAATCGTAGAGTGCGCCATTGGTCAAGCGATAGACGTTACTGGTTTGTTTGAGCAACTCGTATAGTGTTGGGTCGACATCTTCTAATAGGGCTGGAATTAACTTGAGGTGGATGGTGGACAAGTTGATGTCGGTGATCATAAAGTCTCGAAGATGGAACAACGACAACCGTTCCAACAACCTAAACGCCAACTCATCGCCTGGATTCTGGTGGTTTTGGCACACAAGTAGTATTATGCTTGCGATATCGTGATAACCTTGGTAGTAGTGCAATGCTGGATAAGTACGGAACATTTTCACGAGCAAGTTCAACAAATCTCTTTTCAACTTGTCGATGTCGGAGCTTGAGTAGATACCTGTGAATGAGGAGTGGTCTACGGTGGTGGAACGAAGATGAGACACAATGGTAAATGATCTCTTGATATCAAGCTTGATTTGTTCCTCATCCCGATGAGGAGGAAGATCATTCACGTTCAAATCGTCTAGAAAGCACGAAGCAGACTGCTGAAGCACCAGATCCGAATTTTCATCAATTGAAGGAATTTCCAAAAATAATGGCCATATTTTACAGCGTAACTCATTATCCATGAGGCCCTCAGAACTTCTCAGATGTTCCTTCAAAAAGTCTATGTTGTTGTTTTTGATCGCCTCGTTCAACGTCTTGTGCTTTAATTGCTTCAAAGATTCACTGAGAGGATTTCCATCATTATAATAAAACGACTTTCCTAACCGGTCCACATCCATCAGCACCCAATCTGGATGCAGCTGAACAAGATGTGACGAATCAGCAATTGACATTTGTTCAAAGCAAGGCAGAGGAGCACGCCCTGGTACGATGATTCAATAGCTATTTTGCAGCAAAAAATCTAGCGTGGTACATTCAACCAAATGGTCACCTGTTTATTATCAGTGGCCCCGGAAATTATCGCAGCGGGCCACATCCGCACACCCACACACCAAGGGGTTTAACTGAGCCCGATTCCGCATAGGTGCAGGTCGATATGTGGGGTCGGCATTTTTTCCCACCAACTTTATTACATGACTAAAATGGACCACAAAATTGTAAAAACTTCGTATGACGGCGATGCGGTGAGTGTGGAGTGGGATGGGGGTGCACTGGCCAAGTTTGACAACATTTGGTTGAGGGACAATTGCCATTGTTCCGAGTGCTACTATGACGCTACCAAACAGAGATTACTCAATTCCTGTTCTATTCCCGATGATATTGCGCCAATTAAAGTGGATAGTAGTCCTACCAAGCTAAAGATCGTGTGGAACCACGAAGAGCACCAGAGCGAGTACGAGTGTCGCTGGTTGGTGATCCATTCATATAATCCTCGGCAGATTCCAGTGACTGAAAAAGTTAGTGGAGAACGAGAGATTTTGGCCCGTGAGTATTGGACGGTCAAGGATATGGAGGGTAGATTGCCCAGCGTTGATTTCAAGACGGTAATGGCTTCTACGGACGAGAATGAGGAACCTATAAAAGATTGGTGTTTGAAAATATGGAAGCATGGGTTCTGTTTCATCGATAATGTTCCTGTGGATCCACAAGAAACCGAGAAATTGTGTGAAAAGTTGATGTACATTCGTCCTACTCACTATGGTGGTTTCTGGGATTTTACCAGTGACTTGTCAAAGAACGATACCGCATACACCAATATCGATATTTCGTCGCACACCGATGGAACTTATTGGTCTGATACTCCTGGATTGCAATTATTCCACCTTTTGATGCACGAGGGCACTGGGGGCACCACGTCTCTTGTAGATGCGTTCCATTGTGCCGAAATCTTGAAAAAAGAACATCCGGAAAGTTTTGAACTTTTGACCCGAATCCCGGTTCCGGCGCACTCAGCTGGAGAAGAAAAGGTGTGCATTCAGCCTGATATTCCCCAGCCAATATTCAAGTTGGATACCAATGGCGAATTGATCCAGGTCAGGTGGAACCAGTCAGATCGGTCCACCATGGATTCGTGGGAAAATCCACTGGAAGTTGTCAAGTTTTACCGAGCCATTAAGCAGTGGCATAAGATTATCAGTGATCCCGCCAACGAATTGTTCTACCAATTGCGTCCTGGTCAATGCCTTATTTTTGACAATTGGAGATGTTTTCACTCAAGAACCGAGTTCACCGGAAAGAGAAGAATGTGTGGAGCCTATATCAATCGTGATGATTTTGTTTCAAGGCTCAACTTGTTGAACATTGGTCGCCAACCGGTCTTGGACGCTATTTAGAACAACCGAAAAATTATGATACAACCGAAGCAATTAGATAACAACTGAATAGCAATTCAGATCTACAATTGAATATGTTAGCACATAAATTTTAGTCTATAAGCCAACTTACACAAAAGTTGGAATCTTGTCCCAGTCCCAAGGATTGTTGAATCTCAATTCAATGTCCAACTTGGAAATTTCCTTGAAATCTTCTTGCGACAAGTCAAAGTCGTTCACCTTCAAGTTGCTCAACAACCTATCGGGATTGTTGGACTTGGGAATCACGGCAAGTCCTCTTTGGGTGGCCCATCTCAACAATACCTGTGCTGGAGTCTTGTTGGCTTTTTCAGCCACAGACTTGATAACATCGTGCTCGAACAATGGCTTGACATCCTTGACACGAGGGTGGTTCAATTCAACAAAAGATTGAGGTCCGAAAGATGAGTATGCGGTGATGGCGATGCCTTGAGATTGAACGTACTCAATTAATCTTGGTTGTTGCAAGTAAGGGTGGTGTTCGATCTGCAACACTGCTGGCTTGATCTTGGCACCTCTCAACAAGTCTTGGATCAATGCACCAGGAAAGTTGGAAATACCGATGGATCTGATTTTACCCTTCTCGACCATCTTCTCCAATGCTCTCCAAGTGTCAATGATTGGCACACCCTCGTAGATAAACTTGTCACCATCGCCACAGTAGAATCCTGGAGGATACTTTTCCTCAAAAGGAACAAATTTGAAGGCAATTGGAAAGTGGATCAAGAATAAATCAAGGTAGTCCACCTTCAAGTCGCTCAATGTTCTGTCCAATGCCTTTTCCACATTCTTGGGGTCATGGAACGAGTTCCAAAGCTTGGAAACGACGAAAAGCTCATCTCTAGCAACCAATCCCTCGTCAAGTGCTCTGTTAATACCTTCTCCGACTTCCTTTTCGTTACCGTAATCTTCGGCTCCGTCAAATAATCTGTATCCTACCTTGATAGCATTATAGATGGTGTCAGCACAGGTGGCCTTGTCGACCTTCCAGCAGCCAAAACCCACCGAGGGCATTTCATAACCTGAGTTCAAAGTAATAGACATAGCAATTGATGATTAATTTTCTGGGGATGCGCCTTCTTATATAGTGGGGCAAATCCCCGCAAGTCGCACATTCCGACCATTGTTCCACGGAAGGTGAAAGCGCACTCAGGCTGCGAAAATGGATATTGACTATAAATTAAATAGCCAGTGTATATTACTCAATTGGCCGATTTCTACAATGTGTAACCACTATAGTATAGTTTTGTTGTTCGTCTTACAATCGTCCATCAATTGCTCCAGCTGACTAAGCCGCACACCTCGACTCCGACGTTCATACAAAGGTTATTAGAATACGGCCCTGAAAAATGTCGCTTAGTACGGCAGTGTTGCCGACGAGGTTTCGGCTAACTTGCCTACTAAGGAAACCTTAACGCGCAAGCGGGGCGCTTAGGGGGAAACTTAAGGGTCGTGTCGGTAATAGTGTCTTTGAGTGGGGTAATCCTATAATGGTAACTATGCCAGAAATTCAGGGGTGTGAACGTGAAACGTCAATGGTTGGCTCAATCGTTAGTCATTGTAGCCTTGGGCTAGCTGCAGTCTTTCTGGTGCACCGGTGCAGTTGCAACTCTTCCGCATTCGGCAATACCAATACAAACGGTCGCAGACACTTAGGCATCGTCTTTTACGTTCTTCACCAAGTATGGGGATTCCTCTCTACGTCAGAATTAAAGACGTGCACCCGCCACCTGCCGGGGTGAACTCTCATGTTGTTCAGTCATCATCTACGTCAATTGAGTTTGGTTCAAGAAACTACCATTTTGATCAAGTCTTCACAAGCAAAATAGACTACCAACCCTATTTGCAAAACGACAATGATTCCGTCACGGTGTTCGTAGGACCAACTGGAAGCGGTAAGACCACCTGTCTTCGGCACATGTTGGATGCCACTTTGAACTTTTGGCAACAAAATTCGTGGTCGTCGAAGAAAATCAGTGCTTTTGAAATCAAAGAGAACCGTCATGTAATTGATTTGACTGAGGAAAAGAAAGTTCCCAAGCCTTTAAAGCAGGTTGGTTCCATTCAATTGAGTGACTTGGACCATGCTGAGCAGACTTTCAAGGCAATTTTGGCATGTAGAACAACAGCTCCAACTGCCACCAACCGTGAGTCGAGTAGGTCTTGTTTGGTTTTGAAAATTGTCGATGGTTCCTCAACGACAACCTACGTGGATATGATGGGCAACGAGAAGTTCGACAAAGGAAGCGCAAACCAATTTGCCAACTCTACTATGTCTTCTTTGACTCAATACCTCAAGTCTAATGGTTCCGGTGGAAGATCTGCCAATACGATTATCAATATTATCTTTGGCGACCCCAAGGCCAAAATCTCAGTTGTGTTGGCATTGGACCCCTACGGAGACCCACGGTTGATCAAATCGTCATTGTTGAACATTGCTGATTTGACTCGCCAATGTCAGCCAGAGTTAGCGAGAGAATCAGTTACCACCGCTGCTCCGAAATTACTTCCACACTACGCAAAGCCTACAATTTCGTCTTTGAGTCCTAAGAAGGCTTCTGTTCCGCAATGGAGTACTGGAAGAGTCACTAAGCCCGCCAGAAAACCTACAATTGCTCGCAAGATTGTCAACACTCTTTCCAGAACATTGTATGGAAGAGGAGCCGAGCAAAGTAGACAAAAGATCGAGAAACTAGAAGAGGAAAAGAGGAATATGGAAAGCTTTATCCAGGAGCTTACAAGCTCAAAGGACCGTCTTTTGGAAGAAATCGCAGCTTTGGACGAGTCAAGAGTTCAGCTAATCGAAGACCTTCACCAATCGAAAGTTTTCATTGAAAAAAGTGAAGCTGAAAAGGAAGCTCAGTTGTCCGACCTTCGTGAGTGTCTCCAGAACGCACGCTCAACTCACGGCCAACTTCAAGAGTCAATCAATGGTCTTAAGAACCAGGTGGGTACCATTGAGGCTTCATTCAACGATGCCGTTCAAAAAGGTAATGAAGTAGAACAAACGTTGAGGGAAGTTTCTGAGGTCAAAGAGCAGTTGGAAACCAAAATAGCTTCCTTAGCTTCGAGAATTGAGACTTTAAAGGAGTCTGAAGAACAAAAGACTAAAGAGATTCTAGACTTGAAGAGAGAATTGGGCTCAAAAGAGAATATAATTCGTGAACTCAAGTCCAGCGTTGGTTCTAAACTGGAAACAGTCAAGGGCCTCAAGTCTGAATTGGGTTCCAAAGTCGAAACAATCAACGGTCTCGAGTCTGAATTGGGTTCCAAAGTCGAAACAATCAAGAACCTCGAAATTAAATTGGAGGAAATGGATTCTTTCAGAGCAAAAGTAGACGAACAAAAGAAGCTGTTGTCTGAGAAAGCAGCAACTGTCGCCAGTTTGAAATCCAGAATCGATAATCAGGACAAGATCATTGGTGAGAAGGCAGAGACCATAGCTGAGTTGAAATTACAACTTACTAGTTTCGGAGCTCAAACTTCGAAATTGGCTAGTCAAGAAGAGATTCTCGCCGAGAAGACGGCTACCATTGCCGAATTGAAGTCAAAGATTGAGAGCTTGGAAGAAGAAAATGAGAGAAAGAACGAAAAGGATGATTTGCTTACTGAAAGAAACGAGACTATTGAAATGTTGGAGAGGAAGGTAGAGGAGCTTGAGAAAGAAATTGCCATGAAAGATACCCAAGACAGTGTTCAGAAGTCAGAAGCCATTGGTGAGCTCAACCTGCAAATTGAGGAGTTGAAGGCTCAGCTTTCGAAGTCTCAACAAGATCAAGAAAAGACCTTGTCTTCAAAGAAAGAGTTGAAATCGACGATATCTACTATGACCAACGAAATCCGAGACTTGAAGAGAAAGCTTGAGGGAGAAACTACAGTTGACAAGGAGAACCAACCTACAGCTTTCGTTCCTCCTCAAGGTACAATCATTAAAAAGAAGTTTACCGGAGACGATATTTTTGTTGACCAACAAAATAAAGAGTCAGTGCCAGAGACAAACCAGGAGAAGAAGCGCAAGAAATTGGGAAACATTGACAATTACAGAAGTGCCATGCTTGAAATGTCAGCTAAGAAACACAAGAAGAAGAACAAGCCTCTGAAGCTTCGGGCTTTAAACTAGAATGATTCGAAGATGACTAGAAACCATACCATAATACTATAACAATAATACCATGATACCATAATATTAATACTGTAATTCCATAAACTATCAAATAATACCATAGCATAATATCATAATAAAATGCCATAATTTCAATCCATTACTTAGTAATTCCTTTTCATGATAGTAATACCCCTTCATAAAACCAATGAAGCTCACTACCGATATGATTTAACAGCACAACACCTCGGTCTTATATTCATTTTTATACTGTTCTTCTATCCGTCATAAACCGTACAATTGGACCCAATCCTGTGATCTCTACGGTCTTCTCAAACCAATTCAACAACAATCCTCCCTGCTTTGCACCATAGCCAGTGCTCATACTTTTGTACAAATACTTGATGAGCGTATCCTGCTGACTGCTATCTAACTGTTTTACAAAGGTTCCCAAGTCGTTGGTGTTGTGGTTATTTTTGATCGAACACAAAACTTCGAAAACAGTTTCGCCGTGTAACTTTTTGGTGGCCTCGTCTGCAACATATGGGGGGTTTTCAAGCAGCAATGCCAAAGCTTCTTGAAATCTTCCCAGGGATAACGAAGCACGAACTTGCTGGGAAGTGTTTACAACATCTTGGTGAGACGTAGGAGGTAAGTCTGGAATGAGCTCCTCTTTCAGAAGATGGTTCTCGGGCTCTAAGGCGTCAATGTCAATTCGTCTCCAATCTTCCATGGTATTGGTGAGTAGGTTACGCTTGAATTGTGAGATTTGGTATGGAGAACACCGGTGCACCAGGAACTATCACTGCCTATTTTTATGCCGTTACACGTTGAAAAATACATTATCCACTTTGGGCCATGCCGTTCTATTGTACATTTATATAGCGCTGAATTGCAATTGGTTTGTATGGTTCAAAGGTACGCTGTAGTATATTTTTCAGCGATGACAGTCTCTCAAAATATCAATTAATGTTGTCCCTTGCTTCTTCATTGCTCGTGATTCGTAGCTATTTTCTCGCCTTTTTCGCTGGTCTATCCTCTGCATCTTCCGTCCTGTTGTCCACTTCCGAAGTGTACTCGTCAATAAAGGTCAACACTTTCTGCTTCAATTCCTTCGAATCGACTATTATCACCACAAGACCGTCACTGCCTACTTCGTACTTGATGTGGTCTTCGTTTTTGAGGGCAACTTCTTCGTCAAATTTGTCAAAAAAGCCATTTACCTCGTCAAATGTCTGTATTTCATCCAAGAGTCTCTCGTCCATTTCGCCTTCTGGAACATCAGGCGAGTTGATTACTATTACTGCACGAAGCGGGTTGTCTAGTTCCTGGAACTCCACCTCATGCAGAGGAATATCTATTGGATCTTCCCCCATGGCTACAAATATTGGAAACACATTTATTTCACCAAACACAAAAATTCAGGGTGCGATGGCATGGGCCATATGCCGGACGTTGCAACCAAACTACAAGCTCCATTTCTTGAATTGGTTGATTAAGCCCTTGGTAGAAGGATCGTGGGTGGTGACAGGGTCCTTGTTGTCCAACTCCTTACCGATTTTCTTGGCCAAAACCTTACCCAATTCCACACCCCATTGGTCAAAGGAATTGATGTTCCATATGGCACCTTCTATGAAAGTAAGGTGCTCATAATACACAATTAAAGCACCCAAAGCAGCAGGAGTGATCTTTTGAGCCAAAATGGAGGTGGTGGGTCTGTTACCGGAAAATTGCTTGTGAGGAACCAAGTCTCCAGTAGTACCTTCAGCCTTCACTTCCAGTTCAGATTTACCCACCATCAAAGCTTCCGATTGAGCAAAGAAATTGGAAGCCAACATTCTCTGGTGGAGATTGTTTTCGATGGGGTTGTGAGATTGAGCAGCCATGATAAAGTCAGCGGGAATCAATTTTGTACCTTGGTGCACCAATTGGAAGAAAGAATGTTGAGCATTGGTAGCTGGTTCTCCAAATAACACAGTACCAGTTTGGTAGTTGGTGAACACATTTCCTCTGGTAACCGACTTACCGTTGGATTCCATCGACAATTGTTGCAAATAAGCAGGGAATCTGTGCAAGTATTGGTCAAAAGGAGCCACCAAGTGAGTTTGAGCTCCGAGAAAATTGTTATACCACACCGATAACAAACCTCCCAAGGCTGGAATGTTGTCTTCCAAACGAGTTTCCTGGAAGTGAGCATCCACTGCTTCCGCACCTTTCAAGAAACTCTCAAAATTGTCAAAACCAATATAGATGGCAACCGACAATCCAATGGCAGACCATACCGAGTATCTGCCTCCAACCCATGATTCGAAGCCAAACATGTTCTTGGTGTCGATTCCAAATTTGGACACTTCTTCAGCGTTCGTGGACAAAGCAGCAAAGTGTTTAGCAATATGGGCAGTGTCCTTAGCCTTTTCCAAAAACCAATTTTTGGCGGTATTGGCATTGGTGGTGGTTTCCGCAGTGGTAAAAGTCTTTGAAGCAACCAAAAACAAGGTTGTTTCTGGGTTCAATGGCTTGAGAATCTCAGCAATATGAGTACCGTCAATGTTGGACACATAGTGGACATTCAACCCAGGCTTGCTGTACGCCTTCAATGCCTCGGTCACCATCACTGGACCCAAATCTGAGCCTCCAATTCCAATATTAACCACATCAGAGATTGCCTTGCCGGTGTAACCGGTCCAGCTTCCATCCCTAATCTGGTTGGAAAATTCCTTCATATGTTGCAAAACACTGTCCACTTCTGGTGCCGTGTTCTTGCCATCCACAGACATGTTTTTCATCAGTCTGTTTCTCAAAGCAGCATGGTACACTGCTCTACCCTCTGTGGAGTTGATCTTGGAACCAGCAAACATTTCGTCTCTTAACTTCTCCACCTTGGCCTCCTTGGCCAATTGGATCAATTGAGCCAAAATCTCGTCATCTACCAAATTTTTGGAGAAATCAAACAAGATTTTCGAACCGTCATAATTGGTGAAAGTCTTGCTATATTTTTCAAATCTTTGGGGGTCTTTTTCAAACGCCTCCAGAACATTGAACTTGCTGTTCTTGGTGTGGAGTTGCTCCAACGACTTCCAAGCTGGAAGTTCAGACGCTAATTTGAAGTCAGAAAACGACATTGAGTAGTGGTGATTCGGGTGGGTGAGCCGGTGATATTTGTAAGTGGGTACTGCAGATAAGCGGTGAGGTGGACGGTTCTAGCCCGGCACACGGGTTCACTTGACAGAGAATTTGTCAGTAAAAGCCGAGAGCCAGAGCAGAATAAGGGTCGAATGAGGTAGAGGATTGAACTAGTGGGCTTGGGGTTTCTGAATTGATTCTTAAGGTGGATACAGAATGGATTACACACCAAAAAAAAATGAGATTTTGCAATGACATCGACATGTCTCTGTGATTTTGCATAAGCAATCTCCTCCTAATCTGAAACTATCGATAGTAGTTAGCAGCTTCGGCTCGCCGAGCCCGAGGCACGGCTTGCGCTGGTCGTGCGCGCTTCATATCTGTCAAAGTTTTAGCGAGACAGCGCGAAGTTTCAAGCTGCGATGACTGGGTTAGCCTCGAAATGGGCCACGGAACCCACACTTGTGCAGCAGGCTGAGGCCCAAGACAAGAAGAAACCCACTAAACCAGCCACGGGAAATCCACTGGAATCATCAGAAAAGCACCAAATAACTTCTTCAGCTCCAGTGAGGAAGCCATTGATCAGCAAGTGGGCCGATGCTGCTGTGGGTAGCAAAGAGGACGAGAGAAAAGAGTCACCAAAGAGCCCACGAGGTGAAGAGCGCCATAGAAGAAATAGCAAGAACAGAAGAAATTCGGAAACTCGAAGAAAAGACGAAGTCAATGGCCAAACGCTGCGAAACAGAGAGAAGAGAAAAGGACGTAATGGCGGTTCCAAGCATGATGAGCCAAGAGAAAGACAGGAAAAACACACTACATCATCCGAGGAAAGCAGAACTCACCCAGTTACCAACGAAATACTTCCTCCAATGTCCAAAGCAGCTGCTAGTTTTGCACTGCGTTTAGGAGTTCCTACTGGTAGTGGAGCCCCTAATGTAGACAACAAGTCCACTCCACCAGACAGCAAGTCCGTCAACGATTCTGACGAGTATGAAACAACAGACGATTCCGACGACAACAGAAACGTAAAACAACCGATGTCTAAGGCAGGTATGAGTTTCGCAGCCAGACTCGCAATTCCACCAAAAGCGAACAACTCCAAGAATATCAACAAAGACGTTAAGAAGGACCAAGCCAGGCCTAGCACACAGAAGTACATGTCTCCCAAGCAACGCAGAGAGGCCGAAAAACTTGAACAGGAACAGCAACGCCGACAGGAACAGAAGCAGCGGGACGCTAAATTGCAAGAAGAAGTTCGGGACATGTTTTCGAAAATGACGGCATCAACAGCCAACTGGGCTGATTTAGAGGACGAATGAAGTGTAATAGTACTGTAATATACTCATAAAATTCAATTACATTTATAACAAAACGGACTTGTCGTTCACTTTGTCGTCTCATCTCCCCACAATTCGCGACTGAGATCTCACTAGTTTTCTACTAATTTACACAATTATGGTGCCATATAATAGAGTGGGGCCACGGATTCTGCATGTTTTGTTTCGTACTACCATCAGGAAATCCAAAAATAATCCAGTTTTTACCAGATTTGTATCAACAAACGAAGAAAATGAACGTCTCAAATACGACCAAGCAAGAAATGACATCATTTTATCCACGATTAAAAGCAGACCTGATCTCTTGGTGAATGCTGGGCTACAGAGAAAACTGTCCATGTCGTGGAAATCAATTTTGTTAGGAATGGTTTTGACATCTACAGCCACAATGGGACTTTTTGTGTCCCTCCAACTTTTGTATCCACGATCTGATCCAGAAGCTCCCAGAAGAGCTTTTGTTCCTTTATGGGTTAGTACGGGCTGGTTGGGCAAGAGTTGCCTAAGATTTCCTCGCGATATCATTCTTTTGGACGAAAACTGTTATCATTGCTTGTTGGATGGAAAGGAACTAGCAGAATATCTCGATCATTTGGAAAAGGAGAACATAAAATACAAGGTATTGGAGCTTGTATCGCTGAGCCAGGAAGTACGCAAGACGCTCAAACTCCCCGTATCCATTTCCGTGCCTGAAAATTCGGATTTCAAGATATGGATGGAAAGCACCATGCCTATAGTTGCGGGTCTTCAGTTCAGTTTTCCGCCCAATGAATTGTCCCCGAGAGTGGAATGGCAATTGAAGCAGATAGACTACCGTTCTGTGGTTGATAGTGCATTGGTGGCTGCGGGACTCAAGCTCGACCGATTGGGCTCAGACGCTGAAAAAAAGACCCACGAGAAAAGCAGTGGAAAAGTCCACGAATCGGTACCTGAGCGTGATCGCTATGTTCACTCTCCGAAAAATTACACCATTGTTATGTCGGGAATTCTCGATTTGGAGGACAAATGTCATCGTAGAGGAACGGTCAATTACTTGGCCGTTTTGGATTTCGACCACTTAAAAATCAACGGTGGAATCAAAATCACGTCCATGCACCTTGTGGCCGATAACAAGCACTACAAGGTCAAATAACGCGAAAAAAGACCACCAATATGTCCCATCGCTGTTGCAGCCTTCTCGTCCCAATTGGGCAATCCTGCCTGCAGATTACTGATAAGACACTGCGAAATCAGATCCAACGATACTGAATAATTATATGAGAGCCATAGGAGATGCAGTTTCTGCTGCTTCCAAGACATATAACGGAGTGGAGAATCCCCGCAAGAGGACCAAAACTTCTTCGTCTTCTTCCATGAATCATAGAACTGCTGCTCAAGCCACAAGAACAAACCGGGCTTGTGACGACTGTCGTAAGCAAAAAACAAGGTGTCTTCCACCCACAAACGAGAGTGCTGGATGCTCTCGCTGTCAGTTTCTCAATCTCAAGTGCTCGTTTCAAAAAGATAACCACAGCGAATCCAAGACGCCCATAGCGCAGTCAGATCGCATTGAACTGATATATCGTGGAGTCAATGAAATAGTCAGTTTACTCAAAAATCAAGTCAATTATCGTCTCAACGACGATGCAAGACTACTCCTAGATGCCTCGAGTACAATGAAACAAGCATCGCCGCAGACAGTCGAGCCAGAACTCGATATTATGCTGACTGCTGAACCTACGTATGACTTTCACCACCCTTCCAAATCCTGTCAATCTTCACCATTTTCAATCGTGTGCAATCTGCTTCCGGAAAACGGTGTTCCCAACTCGATACTTCATTTGGTCAATCGACCGCAGGCTCCGTTTCGAAATCGAAATGTGCCAAAGCCGGATGTCATATCTCTAGGAATTTTGGAAGAAACTGAAGCTGTAGAATTGCTTGACGATTTCAAACAGAACTACGGCCGATGGGTGCTGTTTCCCTCCAATATAACTACTGAAGAATTGATCGAGCGTATAAGACAGAAATCACCACTTTTACTCACCACTTGCTGTTGCGTAACTCTCCGATACCTGTTAACTCATGTTGCTCAAGACGACTACGAATTGCAGCATACCATCAAAAGAAGGAACCAGGACCTTTTATCGCAGCTTGCCAAAGAACTTGAGGCAGCACTTCTTGGCTACTTTGTGTTTCCTCACAATTCTAGCCCAGTTGGCGATGTTGAATTTCTCCAGGCTGTTGCGGTGCTTTCCATTTACTCTTTATCGCTAACCTCTCTTGCTGGGATTTCAGTGGAGGATAAGGAGAGCAGTCTCACCAACTTCAGTCTCGATCCATGGTACTTGTCGAGTGTTGGACTCAACACCTTCTTATCAAAATCAGCATTTGGACAGCTTGTTCAACACAAGGTAATCGATGCCGCAACCTCGCCTTTCACAGTGCTTTTTCAAGAGCTAGACGACGAGGAGCAGACGCTAACCGTGCTACGCATCTACAATCACTTGACAATTGTTCATCTCATTCAGTGTGTGTTCAGTGGCAGAATGTGTGTGTTAGACGAGGTGAGGTTGAACTACTGTACTGCCACTTTGAGCTTGGCAAAACTGACCAATTTTGACGGCAGAGTTGTCAGTGAAATTGAGGTCCTTTTGATCGCCTACAACTACATCCAAGTAGCCACGGGCATCAACGACAGAGCCACACCAAGGGAGAGAGAAACGGCATTTTCGTCAGCAATGGAAGAAATGAAACAATGGTACGACCAATGGGAGTACTTGTTTTCACAGCCAACAGTACAATTTGTGGTATTGTGCTACGAGTTCTGCTTCATAATGATCATTCTTGTCTTCAACTACCAAAAAGGTTTATGCGAAGACGTGCCTGCCTTTGACGTTTATTCCGAGCACAGTCTCAGCACTATTCTCCGTAGCTGTACTAAAGAGAATTTACTATCATTATTGGAGCACGGAAACCACTTACTTCTGTTTGAGAAGATGATTGACAACGATTCGTACTTTGCTTGCTTATCAGACCAGATCCATTTTTGCTTTTACTTTGGCGCTATAGTGATCATGAAAACATTTTTGTACTTGCAGAATAATCACCAGGAAAAGATTATAGATGCTGGAAAGCGTAAGGAAACACTACGCCTTATACAGAGTCTCATCGACCGCCTCACACGAGTGAGTCAAGGTATGAAAAACGATATACTTACAAAGTATCGAGATGGACTTCTGGACATGTTGAAATTATTAGCATGAATTCGAAATATTCATTAGCAATTATAGTTCATATACTGACAACTGTACCTGTTTTCAGGTAATACGGAGAAAGATCTGTCTCGTCTACGTTAACGAAGGTGGGTCCTTTGAAATTGGTTCTACCATGAACAAACCACCAAATGGAAACCAATAAGGCCAATCCACAGGTAATGACACTCGTGTAATTCATTTCCTGAGCGGAAGTAGGCAAAGCGTAAGGAAAGCAGTAGATGACAAAGAATGCCACAATGTACAAGCATGATATGATGTTAATAACATAGCCATACTTTCCAAGCCAGAACCACCCAGGAGTAATTGCCTTTCGCTTATTGAGCAAATGGGGACCAATAGCCAAGAGAAACGACGCTGTAGTCAAAAGAACAAAAGATCCAACAAATGCGTTAAAAGCAGCAAGCGAACCGACGTAGACGGCACCCATACAAGTAGAAATACAGCCACAAGCAAAAGTAGCCCAGAGAGGACTCTTGAACCTGGGGTTGACTGCTCCAATAAACGACGGAAATGGAGCAGCATTGTCTCTCGCCAACACATAAAGAGTACGTCCAGCAGTAATATAGCAGCCAACAGTTGCGCAGAAAATGGGCATGGCAATTACAATTAACAAGCCCAATGCTCCGCCTCTGCTACCTGTTGACTGAAGATAGATATCTCCAAGAGGACACAACGAGTCTGCGGTGAAGATGACGTTGAGATTATTGATGGAGTAAAACATGGAAATCATGTAGCAGATAGCAGTGATAAACCCCACAAGAACTTGCCAGAACAATACTTTAGGAAGGTTTTTGCCTGCGTCTGGAATCTCCTCTGCCATATGAGTAACGCAATCTGGTGTTCCCACAGCAAGAGCTCCATTTAACATGCCTGCCAAAAACACAAAACCATTGCTGGAATAACCAGTATCGTTCTGCCACTCCGACCACACAAAGTTGTTGGATGCGTAGCCAGAACCGTTCTGACTGGGCATGATAGCACAAACCAAGACAGTCACAAACCACCCGCCAAGAATGAGAAATCCTCCCATTCTGTTGATAGTAGGAAGTGCCCAAGTAGCAAACATCACGATGCTGCAACAGGTCCAGCAAATGATGAGATAGACAATGAAAACCTGCCATCTTTGACTTTCAACATTTGGGTGGAACATCTGGTAGCTATAGACAATTATCTGGCCAATGATGGAACAATTGGCAGATATACCAAATGTCCAAGCAAAGAAATTGAGCCACCCAGCAAACCAAGAACAAGCTATACCGTATTTCTTCCCTGCTGTAGCAGCGGCCCAGTGATAGACACCTCCAGAAGCAGGAATTGCCGAAGCCAATTCGGCAATTGAAGCTGCTATCAACCAGTAAAAAATCGACACGGCAATAAACTCATATATGATACCAGGAGGACCACCGTTGTACAAAGAGGCCACAATAGCTCCTCCTAATGCTGTCCATGTGTTACCAGTGACAATACCAGTTGCGATTGCTGAGAGAAGATTGAACCGTCTTTCAAGAACAACCGGCGGCTCGCCAATATTTTCAACTTCTCCAACCTGGTTATCGTCAGTTTTGAGATAGGTCTCTTTGGAGTCGTTGATTATGGAGCCGGACATATTGGGACTGAGATTCACAGACAGCACTAATTCCAGTGCTTTATATACTCAAGTGACAAAAAAAGAACACAAGTGTTGGCGGTAGTTACAAAGTTGGCGTCAGTCGGCCGGCGGTAGTTAGGCCCGCGGTAACTCATTTGGCGGTAGGAGCCCAGATAAGCGGTATTGTGGTTTGCACAAAGCTGCGGTTTCTGAGAATTTTCCGAATTTGGTTTCCCGCTAAAAGATAGCGGATTCTGAGATTTGACAGATTGGTAGCCGCTCGCATCTCTTTCCCAGATGAGTCCAGAGGTAAAGTTGATGGGAGGAAAGTAACCAATCGCGGCTTAACAATACTCGGGGCTTTGGACGTAGGGCAATGGTTTGGGAAGGTTCGAACTTCAGCGAGTTTGCTCAATGTAACTACCTCGCACTTTCAATAGTGGGTTGATATCTTAAAATCAGGAATTCTATCCAAATTTCAGATTACCTTGTATCACAAGCTTTAAAGGATTTTCACAAGATCACCCATAAGTTTTCCTTGGTAAAGTCTTGATGTCTTTTCACCAGTAACCATGCATGTATGCTAAAACAGCGGCTTTGGACTAATCCGAGCGAGCGGCTCCAATTATAGCGATGCACTACTTTATCAATCCATTTTTCTTGTTCGCCGATTTGTCTTGGTTTATTTCAATTCACAAGTTCAAATCACTTGGAAAGAAACAACCCACCATATAAGGGAAGGCTTTCGTGTAGGTCTCAGAATGCCAAGACCGAAGCCATATCATATTACCTGTTTGAGGCGAACATCGCACCTGCACTTTAGGTCCAACTTAACGTTTTTCGAGCGCGCAAGTGGGTCCTAATTCGTAAGATCCTGTACTATACTTTTCGTAATGTCTTTTCGTATTCGGGTTTTGGTCGCATTGGGTTGTTGATTCGCGATTTTCATTTTGGGTCTTATGTTTGACAACTTACCAGTTACGCCCAATGAGACTTGGATATACCCTTTGGTCAGCTCATTCGGGGTAGGATTGGTCCAAATATGTCTCAATTGGAATGAATTGGATAACAAAACTGCTCGTCAAGTGTCAAGACGAAGCCAAACCACATTCACAATTATTGGAATTCATGATTTGTGCATAGCGTTCGTTTTTGCCTTTTATTCATACAAAGTCGAACACAACGGATATGTTTTGATGGTTTTAGCGTGGTGCTTTGGCATAGCCAGCTTTATTGCAGGATTGATGTTGGAAAAGATTAAATTGGCCCACACTCTAGAAGATGGAATTACTTGGTCAAACGCTGCGAACCACTTTTTCAATCTGGGTGCGAATATTGCAAAGGTACCCAAACCACCTCCACCAGGACTTTTTGAAAACATTCGCTATATCAATGGAATCATGATATGGGGTTATATTCTTATGGCTGCAATTGCATATTCTGTGGATGTGGCTTCGAAATTGCAACCAACTCCTAGAAAGATATACGAGTATGTTTTGGTTCTCGCCTTGAATTCATACTGGTTTCCTCAATTTGCTTGGAACACACTCCAGAATCGTACAGATGCCCTTCTGTGGAAATTTGTATACGAAACATCGATCCTCCGGCTCTTGCCTGTCTGGTATCTTTGTAAAAAATCCAGCAATGTTTTCGGCCATTCAGAAGACCCCATTTTATTTGTTGTGATTGTTGTTTGGATAACGTTTCAACTCTTTTTATTGGTTTTGCAAGCCCAATTTGGGGCCCGATTTTGGCTTATCAAGGACAAACTTCCTCAGGTTTACGACTATCACCATTCACTAAATGCCGATGAAATTGACCGTGTGGTCAAATCCAATGAACTCAAAAGGAGCTCGGAAGATAATGATGTTCGTGTAGAGTGCCATGTATGCAAGCAAGGTATCATACTATCACCCAGCGAAAAAATTGAGTCTACACAACATTATATGGTGACTCCATGTTTCCATCTCTTTCACACAGACTGCTTAGAAGGAGTCATGGAGTACAAGCTTCAGTGCCCCAGATGCCGCAATGGCATACCGCTGTAATAAATGGGATTACTGAGCGCAAAAATCACACAGAACTAATATAGAAAGGGGGAAATTTGCAGCCGCTAAATGAGCTTCGATGCAGGAACGTGCAACCCAAGTGGTTGCAAATTTAAACTACCACTCGAATCTCCACCGTAAGTCTTCGCGATATGGACATTTGCCGGGTGCAGACTTTTGCCTATTCAAACAGTAGGGCTCCTTGCTCATGTTTGAACAAATTTTCTTGGCTCGCAATTCATCAGAATGGTATACCCAGACTACAACTGGCTCATCTTGGGTGACGTACGAGCTACTCATTTTCAGACAAGTCTATGTGCTTTGTTAAGTATGAACCTTTCCAAAAAGGTTCAAAAAGAATTTTTATGGTCAATGAAAGTATGCAAAGCTGGTACAATCAGTATGTATCTGGTTGTGGAATTCTTCGTGCTTACTTCTCGAAAGAAGTCGAGCGCCATCACATGCCACATTGCTGGTGTGTAATAGAAAACGCGAAACAACCTTATCAACAAGAAGTTCAGAGAATTCCTAATTTGGCATTTGTTCGCCCGACATGAAATTGCTGCAAATCTGCTTTAAAATGTAGCGAATTTTGCTGTTGGCCGTTCTCAAGATAGTATTGTGATGAGTCAGTGAAGCAGTGGGAGCTGATATAGATGAGCTTTCAATCGGATTGTGAAAATGGTTCTTTATTAAAGATGGAGTACTTTATTGCTGTACGTGGACTTGCCCTAGAAATGTGCTTCATGCATGAGTGCACCATGCTGCTCTCAATCAGTCTCAAGGCTTAGTGGATTGCGCGGCAATTTTACTACAAATGCATATTTTGACATCTCCGAAGCTTTTGCGCCGCATGCATGTGTCTAGGCGAGAATTGTCGCTTCTAATAATAGCAAAGCCGGACAACTATACCAGTAATCCAGAGACACTAGACAAGTAAACGAAGCTGAGAACATAAGGGTTGGTTCTCTAAGATGACTCAGATAACATAAGACTGTAAACGGCGGTCAAAGCACTCTCTTACGACTGATTACCCCACACAGCGAGACGAAATTGTACATAGTGGCTTATTGGTGGCTTACAAAATAGACTTATGCAAGACTACCGAGTGGGCAGCGAAAATAAGTATTTAAGTTGGGGCTATATCAGTAAATTATATTCACAGCATCGAAAAGCCACGATAAATACAATGTATAGTATCTGGGTTTTATTAACATTCGCTACGGTCATTAACTTTGCTCAATCTCTTATCATTGAATATGAAGGCACGCATAACATATTTAACGCTAAATTTGTCAATGTTGATCTAGAATTGTTAAACAATACTGATGCCAATTACACATACGACGGTTACAAAGTGTATTACACTAATGAGATGTTTTTACTGGTTGGTTTGGACGATAGTATAATGCCGTCCAATGACAAACGAGAAATCACAAAGGAAACTAGAGAGGAATGGACCAACGTCATTCCATTGGGATCTAATTTTGTGAAATCTTCATCCAACACTTCTTTATCCGATTTGCTTTCTCAAGTTTCTAAACGTGATGATGAGGTAGTAGTTTCTGGGTTACATATCACCGAACGCTATCTGAACATTGGGTCCACTTATAACAATATAGTGATAGGCTCAGTTACCGCTGCCGGTGCAGCAGCATTGGCTATTTTGAAGTTTCAACAGAAAGGTTACAAACATTGTGAAACATACACCACACAGCATGGTGCTACCTGGTATAAAATTCACACATGTACCACTGGACATAATTGTGATACTACAGCAAGCGGGAAAATTGTTAAAGAAGCTGATGAACATGCTCTAACTGATGCATACCGTCACAAGTCATTCCGTGGCTCATATTCCATGAACCACGGAGGTACTTGGCACAGTTGCGTCGAATATTATCAGAAAGATCACCATGATAAGTCATTCCCTGGGTGTCCCGCTAAGTGGTGTGGCTAAATAGCAGAAGTAACAAGTGCACATTACGCTTGCGTAATACATGCTAAGAAATTGAAGCAATTGTAGTAATATAGAATGAACTTATAGAAGGTCTAGTGACTTCGGCAATTGCAGCTACCAATTTAAGATACTATCATGTGCAGGAAACGTGCAATAGAAATGGCTGCAAATTTGTTTAAGCTGCCGCACGAATCTAGAGGCTGAAAGTCTTTCGGTATATGGGAGTTTCCCTGTAAACTCTTGCTTATTCAAAAACAAGGGCTCATGGCTTTTGGAAACAAGCCTCTTCTTGTCTCGCATTTCTTCAAAAAACCATAATTCTGCGGAAATTGTCATTTTGGTATACCAAGACTATATGTATGCGCATGTACAAGTTTCTAGTTAGCTTTCAAACTAAGATATTGCTGTCTTAGATTTGAATCGCTCATTGAAAACGTGATAGAAAAAGTATTGCTGTGGTCAATTGAATTAGGAAGAGCTGGTACATCCAAGCCGAGTTTATCTGGTTGTTCATTCTTCGTGCTTGCTTCTCGATATAAGTCGAACGCCATCATATACCACATTGCTGGTATGCGACGTGAAAACCCAAATAGTGTTTCCGATATGAAGTCCAGGGATTTCCTAATTTGGCATCTGTTCGGCCGACATGAAATTGCTGCAAATCTAATTGTAGCTCATTTGTCTCTCGGAGGTTTTCAAAATAGTATGTAGATGAAATCATGAGTGAGGAAGTGGGAGCTGATATAGATAAATTCAAGGAGTTCCAAAGTGATAGTTTGATATGAAAGATGGAGCGCTTAATTGCTATATGTGAATAATGTAATCAGTATGTTTTATGCAAATTGTGCCATCAATTAGTTTCAGTAACAGTACAAGAGTATCTTTATGTATCTACTTCTGGTGAATGTCCCTACAATTCTTACTTAGCGGTTTGACATATCTGAAATGCTGCATGCCTGTTCTGCGCGAAATTCATTTCTAATAATAGAAAGCGGGACAATTATACATGCAATTCAGATAACTTGGTCGACTGAACAGCGTTGAGCATAACAGCGCAGAGAGTATATTTGAGATATAAAGCCTCTTGGATAAGTTGAAATTTCAAACGACTTTCGAACATTCCACGAAAATACTCACAGAATTTGAACTTCCACGATGAAAACCATGTATGCTATATGGTATATACTTAGCTTCGCAATTGTCATAGGCTTTGCTCAATCTCTTATCATTGAATATGAAGGCACGCATAACATATTTAACGCTAAATTTGTCAATGTTGATCTAGAATTGTTAAACAATACTGATGCCAATTACACATACAACGGCTACAAAGTGCTTTATACTAATAAGATGTTTTTACTGGTGGGCTTAGACGATAGTATAATGCCGTCAAATGACAAACGAGAAATCACAAAAGATACCAGAGAGGAATGGACCAACGTTATTCAATTGGGACCTAATTTTGTGAAATCTTTATCAAATGTTTCTTATGCCGATGTGATTTCTGAACCTATTACTGATTATGAGGTAGCAATTTCTGGGTTACATATCACTGAACGCTATCGGAACATTGATCTGAGCGATCTCAACGTTGGGTCCACTTTTAACAATATAGTGAAAAGTTTTGGTTCCGCTGCTGATGCACTTGCGTCTTCAATTTACGGGTATGAGACTCCCAAGGAGTGTGGAATGTACACCACACAGCATGGTGATACCTGGTTTCAAATTCATACGTGTACCACTGGACGCGATTGTGATGCTATATCAAGCCTCAAAATTGTTGAAGAAGCTGTTGAAGAAGCTGTTGCTCATGCTCATGCTCTAGCTGATGAATATCCTCACAAGTCATACCGGGGCTCATTTACCATGAACCATGGAGGTACTTGGGACAGTTGCGTCGAATATTATCAGAAAGATTACCATGAGAAGTCGTTTCCTGGATGTCCCCCTGAATGGTGTAATTAACGCAAGACCATTGGCCAAAAATGATTTTCGAATGCAATTGAAAAGATTAAATCTCAATGGTGCGAAATTCTATCCATTCTGCGAATCTGAGCCAAAACGAATGAAGTTCTGCGTGCGAATCTTTAATAAACGAACACTAAACCAACATCCACAATCGAACAGGTCGTGATATCTCCCACACTAAGCCACATCTGTCTCATAGAGCCACATGCAAATATCACCCAAAGCTAGAACGTCGTATTTGATGCAGCTGCCAACGTTTAACCGAGCCACGTTTTGGTGCTCCAAACCGTAATACAAGGGGGTATAATTATTCGCGGTGCGCTTGTCGCTAAAAAAACCCTTTTTTCCTCAATGCGGGTAAAATCTGGTGATTAAAGCCATGCCCCCTATGTTTCCTGCACCGCCCGTTCGTAACTTGGATTTTTATGCGGGGTTACGAGTTGGTCACCAGGTCGTATTGTGAAAGTCGCAGCGTGCATATTATAAAAGAACCAAAGTCGCATTTTTTCAAACTTAATGAAAACTCCATCTTTCGCCCTTATTTTTGCAACCCCAATCTTTGCTGCAAATGTGTTGAACGACCCCAACTTTTTCCCCACCTCCATTCCAGGTATAACCTCGTTCTACTCGGCTTTCAACCTGTACGTGGGCAATGCTGACAACTACATGCAAATTGGCCAAGGGCTCACCACCCAGCCATTTTACACCGAATGGGTAGCTGAAGTCAAGAAACACACTCAGACTTCGTGGTACGCTGCGTACCTTGACGCGCTCACAGGAGGAGACCAGCTTACTGAGTTTGACTTGAACACTGCGCAATTGGACTCATTTGCCAGTGATCTCTTCACCAACACTCAGCTTGCCAGTCTCACTTCTGCACTTTCGAGAGTAACTGGTGCTAGTGACAGCGACTCTGAAGTGAACGAAACGACCGAGAGCGACTCGGGCGAAACGGCTGAAGATCGTACCTCTGACTCCGGCAATTCCTCCAGCTCTCATTCTCATTCTGAAAATTCCAGCTCTGGCTCTGGCTCTGGTTCTAGCTCTCGTTCTAGTTCTGGTTCTGGTTCTGGTTCTGGTTCCAGTTCTGCCGCCGCCTCGGGTTCGTCATCGTCCAAGGCTAATGGTGTCAGCTATGCTGCCCCTGCTGGTGCCGTCTTGGGAGCATTGGCTGTTGCTCTTCTTTGAAAAATGTAGCTATTTATTAATTGAGATGGCCCTTAAAATTCCCCTCCATGTAGTCAATATGGACATACGCCCTCTCGACCGTGGGAAGTGTTTCCACAGCATACTGAAGCGCTTCCGCTATATCATGGCAGTCCTTGAAATTGAGTCTCATGTCCTCCATATTGAACACCACGTCAATTTCAACGTTTAAATTGTCTCCAACATGGTATACCTTCAACGCCGTGATCTGCTTGATCAGCTCTGCAAACCTAAAGGAAAGATACAAGATCACTTTGTATTCTAATGGGCTGGCAGCTGCTCCTGTAAGATTGTCAATATGCTGATACGCAGTGACAGACCAGCTGATTATAATGTAGAAGGAAAGTAAGAGAGCACCAGCAGGATCGAACCACCAAATATTAAAGTAATGACCGAGGGTCGGCATCAACAAAGAAACAATGTTGAATACAATATCGGTCATGGCGTCTTGGGCCAATGCTTGCACCGAACTTGATTTGCTCTTACTGCACCAGATCCAACAGCATACTTTGGCTACTATAGTGAGACTCATGATGCCAATTGCATCGAGACCAATTGAAACTGGCACTTTTGGTCCTGGCAGCAAAAAGATTTGTTTGAAAGATTCTTGACCCACCTGGAAAAATGAAATAATGATGATGACTGAGAATATGAGAATACCAAGAGGCTCGAGTCGCGACCTTCCAACGGGATAACTATGTTTAATGGTTGAGGTTTGCACGGTGGTGAGTCTGTTGGCAATATAAATGATGAATGTTGACAAAAAGTCAAGGACGGAATCGACAAGCGACGCTACCACCGAGATCGAATTGGTGAGGAGAGCCACTACCAATTTCCCAATAAGCAAGATAAAGTTGATGACAAAGTTTACGAGGATAGCCACCAATACCTCGTGGGAGTTTTGCTCGTGGTTGTAGCCAAGAAAATGTGCACCTTCGCTTTGAACGTTACCAGGCACATCATTGAACCTCGATTTCAGATGAGTGGTTTGCTTACTGTCGTTGTTCTCACGCTCCATAGAAGAAGCGTCTATCGGCTCGTGTTCTGGGATCTCAGGGAGCTCTTCCTGACCATAAGTGGATAGCATATTTATGTGCATCTGACCGCTATCGAGAAAATCGTCTATCTCACAGAACCGCTCGATTAGGTAGTTTTGGTCGCGGTAGTACTGACGGACCTTGCGGTTTTTGATACTATTCAAGTCGTGGCAGTATCCCTCTTTCCAGTCGGCCAATTGGCGGTAATCTCCAATAAGACGAAGCGGCCTCAAAGTATTCAAGCGAGCAATCCGCCGCGATTGTTCATCTTCGGAGTATACGCTGGCATTGCTGTCGAGGAGTCCGCTCGAATTCTTGTGAGCAAAGAAAGTACTCGTGTTCAGGTTGACAAATTGACCATCAAACGGAGATCCTGGGTTGGTGACGGTTTGATGATGGGTTAAGAGACGTTCGTAAAAAGGTCTTTGAGGATGTCCAAACACGTCTGCGGCCGAGACCGAGTTCCGCCGGCGCATGGGGCTGTCCGCGGAAGGGGTCCGCTTTGAAGGTCGACCATCGTTGAAATCTGGACTCAACATCATTTTGCGCCGAGCTTCTACCGAGCCTGGAGAAAGCGCTGAGGCCGAAGGAGACTTGTGCATGTTTGCTCTTTCATCGTCCAAGTTCGGGGTGACGATAGGACGCGGGGCGATAAGTGGCAGGGTCTCATTTGCCTTTGTCATTATTATAAATGGAGGCAATCGAATGCCGCCTTGCCGCAGCCGTGAAATGCAACAACCTGTATGGAGAATACTTTCGCACCGCCAATGCGGTTACCCGGCCGCGTACCTTAACAAATTTTTTATGGGAGAAATCAATGTTAAAGTTAACCGTATGTCTATGATGAAAACCACACAATTAATCCAGTGACTCCTGAGCAGGATACACATGCATCACCAACTGAGACTAACCATAGAAAACCGTAAGTGCAATTTATGATGAAAAACTTTTTTTTTTCAGTTCTGCTTCTGAACCTTATGAAGACAAAACCTATACCAAAGCTCAATATCTGAGATTGTTACTAACCCAGATTCTTTTAAATTTCTATTTAGATACTGTAGCTAGATGTCGAAAATGACCACCTTGCCGTCAATGCCCGAGGTGCTGACTTGCGAGGGCGAGTACGACCGGATGCTGGCGATCGTATTCTGGTGAATCGTAGCCAATGCCCGGCCAGCTCCGCGAGGCGAAGGCTTCGTCACTCTGCCCTTAAGGTCAAGCTGCTTGAACATTTTCAAAGCATCGTGTGACGACATCTCGTCTTCTTCATCGTCTCCGGCCGTCGAAGGAGGAGCCGCCGTCAAATCGGTCTGGTTTTCCACCTTTTTGGCTTCACGCCAGCCCTGAACGTCTCCCTCAAACACAATCAAGTTGCAATTGTGGCCACCAGCTACGATTTTGTTCTCGCTGACGAACAAAAGTGCCTTGAATGGCAAGCTGTTGCTGTGCACAGCAACAATTGATTGAGGAGCGAGTCCTTCTCCTGCCGGGTACACAACGCCCAACGAAGCGTCGTGGCCCACGTACGCCAACACGTCGCCAGATGGACTGAAGGCAACACCGTGGATCCACGCTCTGGTCTCGTTGGTGAAGTCACCACACAAGGTCTGGAACGGTAACTTGGACCCCCAAAGTGTGGGTTCCGGTTTGGCATCCAATCCCTTGATATAAGCTGAAAACACCCTGACATGACCGTCAGTGGATCCGCACGCCAAAAGCACATCGTTGGGGTGCCATGCAATGGTGGTTATAGTGGACTTCAAAGGTTTCTTCAAATGCTTTGAAACCCACCAATCGTTCTCTTCCTCATAGTAGCACACCGCCACAACACGGTCGCTGGATCCTACTGCAAACTTGTTGCCAGAAGGTGACCATTTACAAACGGTAGCTGCCCGGCTGATTCTCAACAATACCAATGTAGGCTTGTATTCGCCCGATTTTTTCTCCCAAACCAAGGCGTTTCTGTCTTGGGAACATGTAAGGATCCGTTTTCCGTCGGGAGAAATGTCCACAGACGTAACAGTTTTGTCGTGACCTCTCAAGACGTCCACCAATTGAGGAGTCGAATTTGCATTTTCGACTTTGTACAACTCCACTGTGTTATCTTTTGTAACTACTAGAGTTTTGTGGTCGGGGAAGAAGACATGGTCCTTGATTGGCTCGTGGCCTAACTGATAAATTGTGGGCATTCCAGGAGTCGACTCTACTGGTATAAGGAGAGTTGGTGAGAATGAGAGATGTATGGGTGCAGGACTGGAAAATGCGAAGAGAGAGGAGAGACAAGAGGAAGACATGGTTTACAATTCATATAAGCGTTTTCATATACTGTTTATTATTACAGGCACGCTCAGTCATTCTCACTTCGTTCTTCACAATTGATTCTCATCGTTCTTCACAATTGCTTCAATTCTACTTATACTCCCATTCTTGTTCATTCTTATTCTCCTCACATCTCCGACTGCTGCTTCTCGTCTAAAAACATCTTGATTTTGTCCCAGTAATGAGTCACTTTTTCGTTTTTGCCCTGTACTTTTCCATCAAGTCTGTCCACAATAGACCGGAAAAGGTTTCCTGTCTCTTTGTTGTACAAAATACGCAACCAGTAAAACACCAAGAACACCACCAATTGGTATCCCGACCATCCTCTCAAGAACAACGTGCGAAGCAAGAGGTAGACTATAAGCAAGAGCTCGTCGTAAGCAATGAGAGACGCAAGGAAATCCAGTTGCTTTTCAATGGCTCCGATTTTCTTGTGTGCGCCCAATTGCAAAATAGATATGAGCAAAAAGGGGATAAGTTTGAAAACAGATTTGAATGTAAAACACCATAAGAATGCCAACACCAAATACTGGAAATTTTGCTGGGCAACCATGGTCAGTGGAGGAGGAAGGAAACGAAGTCCAAATTTGTGAGAAAAAGTTGCACCAAGAGCCATCACAGACCCCAAAAGCGACAACCGGTAGCTGATGGAGTTGATGTAGTACCGATTGGGAAGCCACAAGAGTTGGAATCCCGAACTTATAGCACCAAATATAAGAGACATGAGATGGCCCGCAAGCCAAATCTTATATTTGAGTGGGTTTGGACCGGAGTTTTTGCGCACCAACTTTTTCTTGCGATGCTCCGACGACACGGTGGCGTTCGTGATTGGCTTGGCCTCTGTCTGAGACCCCGAAGTAGATGCCATGATAACGGTGTTTGCTGAAGCCAAGTTGCGAATTTCACCCTGCGACTTTCACGATAGCTATGTGTAGGAGCAGGCATTGTGCAGGATCCGAAACTGCGCACCAAAAGCTGTTTATACCAGTAACTTCTAAAACATTATGGCACCGCAAGACATCTACACAACAGAATACGACAAGGTGGCGGGCCTAGAGCCTTTGGAGGCACGCATACTCAAGCAGTACCAACTCTTGGCCACGCAGCTCAAAACCCTCGCCAATGAGGTCAAACTGATTAACACCACCGCATCGGAAACGCGTAGTTCCGACGATTCGGGAGCTTCCGAAGGACCAGGCACGGCCGACCAGCTTCTCGACAACTTCCGGAGCTTGGAAATGAAAATAGGGTTGGTTTACACGCTTTTTCGCGGAGCGGTGTACTCGTTATTTCTTCAGCATGAAGAGGATGAAAATTTGAAAATTGACAAGGCAAAGGAAGACGAAGAGAACGACAACGCTGCGAGCGACTTGCAAAGTGGTTGAACCAAGAAAAGAGTGGAGAAATGAAAAAAAAAAAATTCGAAGGCATGGTGGTGAAAAATTGATTCTCAGTTGATGAAACGAAATAACCTCCGATTAAGAGGTCTTCAGCTACTCTGTTTTCAGCTTCTCCATCTCATTTTCTATTATTCCATTACACCTTCGTGTTTCTTTTCTTTATTACACTATCAGTTAAGGCACGGGGCCCGACCTGCAGGTAACATACCGAGTCAAATTATTTATTACTTCATCACGGCACTATTTCACCACTCATAATGTCCAACGACAAGTATTCCACTCCATTGTCTTCCAGATATGCCTCCGAGGAGATGTCTAGCATCTTCTCGTTGAGAAATAGATTTTCAACTTGGAGAAAATTATGGCTCAATCTTGCTATTGCTGAGAAGCAGGTTGGTTTGGATGTCATTTCCGATGAAGCCATCACTCAAATGAAAAACCATTTAACTATTACTGACGAGGAGATCGAGGCAGCTGCAAAGGAAGAAGCTATTGTTAGACACGATGTTATGGCTCATGTTCATGTCTTTGGAAATACATGTCCTGAGGCTGCAAAAATTATTCATTTGGGTGCTACTTCTTGTTACGTCACTGACAATGCTGATTTGATCTTTTTGAGAGATGCTTATGATGTTTTGATTCCTAAATTGGTCAACGTTATCGACAGATTGTCCAAGTTTGCTATGGAATACAAGGATTTGCCAGTCTTGGGATGGACCCATTTCCAACCAGCTCAACTTACCACAGTGGGTAAGCGTGCAACTTTGTGGATTCAAGAGTTGTTGTGGGACTTGAGAAACATGGTGAGAGCCAGAAACGATATTGGTTTGAGAGGTGTCAAGGGTACCACCGGAACGCAAGCTTCGTTCCTTTCTTTATTCCACGGTGACCACGACAAAGTTGAACTTTTGGACGAGACTGTAGTCAAGTTGTTGGGATTCGAACATGTGTACCCTGTTACCGGACAAACATACTCGAGAAAAATTGACATTGATGTCTTGTCCCCATTGGCTTCTCTCGGAGCCACCACCCACAAGTTTGGTACTGATATCAGATTGCTTGCCAATTTGAAGGAAGTGGAAGAACCTTTTGAAAAATCGCAAATCGGTTCTTCTGCCATGGCTTACAAGAGAAATCCTATGCGTTGTGAAAGAGTTTGTTCCCTTTCCAGACACTTGGGAGGTTTGCTCAACGATGCTATCCAAACTGCCTCAGTGCAATGGTTTGAGAGAACCTTGGACGACTCTGCTATTAGAAGAATCTCGATTCCATCGGCATTCTTGACCGCCGACATCTTGTTGTCCACAATGATTAACATCACCAGTGGCCTTGTCGTATACCCAAAGGTGATCGAAAGAAGAATTGCTGCCGAATTGCCCTTCATGGCTACTGAAAACATCATCATGGCAATGGTGGAAAAAGGCGCTTCGAGACAAGACTGTCACGAAGAAATTAGAGTGTTATCTCACCAAGCTAGTGCCGTTGTCAAGCAAGAGGGAGGAGACAACGATTTGATCGAGAGAGTCAAGAACACCGAGTACTTTAAGCCAATTTGGGGTGAACTCGACAACTTGTTGGATCCATCTACTTTTGTTGGTCGCGCACCTCAGCAAACAGAAAAGTTTGTGAAGAACGATGTGGCCAAGGCGTTGGAACCTTTTAAGAAGCACATCACCACCGAATCGGTTTCTTTGAGCGTTTAGATTTTGTATCATTCGCTAAGTCTATAAAATCTCGTAACTAATAATCATAAAAGTTTGCGTAGAACCCACTACCGATTCAACTTTAATTCGGTTTTTGCAAGTTGATCACTGTCACCATTCGGCCCAGGAACCAGCATGGACATAGGCACAGACGAGTAGCGGGTCTTGTCTACGGCATTTTTGTACTCTTCCACATACTTGGAGTACTCAAATGCAGTGGCTATATGTTTCTGCAAGGGTAAATCAAGGTCAAGAACCCCTTTGAAAAGATCACGCTTCAACATTCTGTCATCGACGTACAAGGAGGCATTGCTCGAGTAGGGAACAAAGTAGATTTTCATTCCCGATTTGTAACGTGGACGAGCGACAATCTTTTTGATGAACAAATTATTGGGACGGCGGCCCGGTTTTCCAATGCTATGCAGCATATCATCTGCAAAATCTTCATCGTCGATCAACAGGTAATCTCCGGGTTGTGCTGTTTCCAACTTGAGCACCAGCGACCCATCTGCCTCGTCAGTGGCCGAGCGGGTGACTCTCACTAGAGTGTAATTATTGGCGCCAAACAAAGAGTATATGGCAGTGTCAAGGGAATTGAATGTTGGGGTAGAGAATTCGTTTGCATTCGTATTGGTCTTACCGTTAAAACCCAGAAGTATCTTGTTCGACACACCCGAGAGATTGACGAGGTCACTATCAATGAGCTGCACCAGTTTCACCTTGGTGGTTGACTCCTGGTCTATGTCGTAATTGTAGGACGGGGTGCTAATTGAGCCGTCTTTCATGCTGGGTTCGTAAAGACTTCGAATTGGTTGGCGATTGGTATTTGGTGTGAGCGAGCAGTAGAGAGCTGTGAGCGACGGCACAAGGGTGAGCTTTACTCTGAGCGCCGCCTCTAGAGATTTCAAATGAAGCTTGGACCCTACAGGTTCGGTCGAAGACTTCCTTGAGCTCTTTCTCCGAACAGCTATTTTCACCAATCTTTCCTTTGGAAAAAACCGCTTGTCGACTTTTGACCTGGGCAATTTTTTACCAAACAGTTCAGCGTAAATTTCGCCAGGCGGAGTGGTTGTGGCTACCGATCCGGGAGCCGAGTTCGAGGTAGAACTTGAGGCTGAAATGGGAGCTGAATTTCGTGCCGAATTGGTTGCGGAATTGGTTGCGGAAGTGGGAGTGGAGGAGGAGGCGATACTGGAATAGCTGGAAGTATGGCCCAAAGAAAGGCGAGATTCCAATCCAGAAGACTCACTTCCAGAACCCAGCGGAGGCCCTGAAGAAATGACGGACTCGTCGCTATCGCTGTGATTAAGGAGGTCTGAAAGCGACGCCATGAGGAGGATTTGGAGTACAAAATGGTAAACCAAAGTTTTGGTTATTGTTTAAAGCGGAGGTTTGACACGCTTCTCTGTATAGCAAGGACAACTCTAATGCAAATTGAGACAACAAACCTGGGTTCTAATAAGGGGAGAAGAAGTTATTTGTGAGAAATTTGTTTGCTTATAAGAAAAGTGAGACATTGCGGCATTACGAACACTGTTTCCTTACACAGGAAGAGAGGATGGAAATAAAGGAAGAGCCCTAGGGGGTCAAAAGTGAAGCAAATTACTCCAGATTGAAAGGTAAGGCTGTATACAACGTCTATAGTCCAGCATGAAACTCCGGAACAATTCCACTCACAAAAGCACCCACTGGCAAATGTGAGACACTCGTCCATCCCGTGCGGCGCGGAGACAGATAGCCGATCGGCTGATTTGGGGTATAATACACCGCTTATGGGTGCGAAAGGAACAGGAGAAATAGCGTGATAATTCACATTATGACATGAAAATATTTAGTTTGAAAAAATAAAAGGATGTTTAGTTTTGAAAAATGAAGCGTAAATCTTAACAATATTTTTTAGAATTGTTTGATTTCAAACTTTAAATTATCTTGTCTATTTTTGCACATTCTGAACTATTCAGTCTGAGTATAACTCTGATCCTGATTCTTCGTATTATGTATTCATTTCCTCTTCTCTATTCGTCTTCTTTTCTTCTCCCTTCCATTCTCTTCTTTTTCTCTTCTCTGTTCATTCTACTCATGCCTAAAAATTAGATCCTTGGTTGATATTTCTATCACGCACCCCAAGCTCGCCACTGAGGAGATCGCTATCATCTCCCTTCTCGTTTTTCCTCCAGAACGTCCATCCTCCTTCTTGGTCTTTGTTCGTCCTTCGTTTGAGGAGAAACAAGATTGAAATAATGCCAATGATAATCGCACCTCCAACGCCAACAACTACACCTACAACGATTTTATTGGTGTTCGAGAGTCCACTGGATCCGCTGCTGTTGCCACGGTCACCAGAGGCAGCGCTAGGTTGATTGGTCCGCTCGCTATCGATGGTTCTGGTGACAACCACCGTCCTTCCATTGTCAACCGACAGAAAGGTTGTGGTGATTTGGTCACTTTGCAGAGAAGAGCTGGTGGTTTCTGGTGAGCTAGTGGTACTATCTTGCTGGGTTTCCAGGGCAGGAGTCTCCTTCAGCGACAGAGCTTCTTGTCTTGTCGTTGTTCTCTGCGACAGACTGGTAGGTTGAGTATTCGAAGAAGAACTCGACGAAATGACTCTGCTGCTTGTACGCTGGGCAAACGATGACGACAGACTCAGACTCGTCAGAAATACAAACGACAGCGTCGTTGGGTCATCAGAAAATGTGGTTGACTCACTGCTGATAGTAAAAGTACCGAACTCGTCTGATGAAACAAACACCAGGGTATCGTTATCTGCCCGAGCCATCACAACCACCGTCTCCTCAGGAACAGCTCTAACCTCGCTGGCGGTCTGCTCATCTTTTGGCCGTGACTCATATCCAGTCTTACCGTCTATAAATTGGAAACTCCATTGACGAAAATTTCCTTTCGTAATTTTTTCAATGCCTGGTGTATCCAGATGCAATGTGGTCACATAGATCAAGCTACACGCCACGGCAATCAACAACAACACCCAGCTTAACGAACGACAACTCATTACCTGCTATTAATAGAGATCAAAGAAGGGCAGAGATGAAACCTGGTGCGTCACGTGAACGAGGCGCGGCCCGTCGTGCCACGGCGCGGAAACTGGCGACGAGCAGAACAAAGGGAGGGGAATCCGTCGTCTATTGTGGTGTATGGGTGGTGGTATTGAAGACTGCTTATGTAATCAAATGATATCTCCGTCCCCTTTGGTATTAGTAATCTTCTGGAACCTTCTACAACTTTCGCAGTGATCCATTCTGGAAACTTCTACGCAGCACAATGCGAAACGGCTGCAAATTATAAAAGGCGCCACCGATACTTCTCCTTCAATTCATTCCACAATGTTTGCAATCAACTACAACCCCGTCTTGAGCTTTCTTGATTTAGTTCAACAACAACAGCAACAACAACTTCGTCAACAATTCCAACCAAAGATTTCAAAGAAAGTTGAAACTGAAGACGAGTATCAAATCCACATTTTCAAGCCATATGGTGACTTCAATTCTTATGAAGTCCGTGCTTTAAAGAGTCAAAATGGACTCGTAAAGCTTGTCATCGAATCTGAACCTGACAACTTTCAAGCCACCGTTTCGTTTTCGTTGGCTGAGATCGATTTGCAAGAAATCAACTGGTTATACTTCCGCGCCGAGAACACATTGGTGTTGAGGATTCCCAAGAAACAAAAGGTATGTTATCCTCAATTCTACTTTCCTGGCTGTGTTATTGGAAATGAAAGAGAACAACAAAGAGACGATAGGTTAAGGCAAGCTGAACAAGCCAAGCTTAATGCGAGAAGGGAATCAGAAGAGAGAGTGAGAAGAGAAGCTGAAAGAGCAAGGAGGGAAGCTGAGAGAGCAAGGAGGGAAGCTGAAAGAGCAAGAAGAGAAGCTGAAGAAAGGGCCAGAAGAGAAGCTGAGAGGGCTAGAAAAGAGGCTGAAGAAAGAGCAAGGAGAGAAGCCGAACAGGCAAGAAGGGCAGCTGAAGAGAAAGCCAGAAAGGAGGCGGCACAAAAGCAAGCTGAGGAAAACGCCAGGAAGGAAGCCAAGGCTAGAGAACAGGCAAAGCTTCAGGAAAGAAAGGAAAGAATCAGAAGAGAAGCCGAGGCCAGAAATGCTAAAGCCCAACAAGAGCAATTTGTTGAACAGCTTCTACAAAACTTTTTTACTCCTTTCTTGAGTCAAGTCAGCCAAGCTCAAGCCAAGAATTCTGAAGAAAAGGTTACCCAGAATAATGAATCATCTTCATCTCCAGCACCAGTTCCAGCTCCAGCACCAAAACAGCCATCTCCAAGATTAGACGCCAATGATGATAACGAGTCCGTTCAATCCGAGCCATTGACCCCAGAAGTTGGCTCTCCAAAGCTTGAAGCGAAAGACGAATCTCTCGATTTGCACAAGCACCCATCTTTGGAAGAGGTTGAAGATGAGGAGTTTGTCATGTTCCGCAAGAAGTTTGAACAATGATAATAATGACTACCTAGATATCAATTGCATAGATAATACGACCAATCTTATAATAATTCGATTTATTGTAGATTTTCCAATTTTTCATTTTTCACTGCTCCCCACATCTTCTCACCCCACCAATTTCTCGCATTCGCAACTTTCTTCATTGCTGCAATGACAATACTTAAAACTATTGGTGTTTTTGGTGGCTCCGGCTTTGTGGGAAGGAGTATTTGCAAGAAAGGGGTTCAACTAGGCTACAATGTGATAGGATTCTCTCGTTCAGGCAAACCGACGGGAATTCAGGGTGCTTGGGTCGATAAAGTGAACTGGCACAAGGCTGATATTTTTGATCCTTCGACATACGAAAACCAATTGAAAGACATAGATGTGGTGGTCCATAGTATGGGGTTGTTGTTCGAGAACCAAGCCTACAAAAAAACCATAAATACTAATTTCAATTTTCTCAACGACATTCAAAATTTGGCCAGTGTCATGAGAGGTGCCAATCCAATGACCAAAGGTCAACACGATTCATACGAAGCTATACAGCGAGACTCTGCGGTGATCCTTGCCGACGCTTTCTTGGAAGCTAGAAAAGAAAAAATGAAACCAAAGCCAACTTTTGTCTACATCTCTGCTGATCAAAAAATGCCAATTGTACCGGAGGCTTATATAGACACGAAGAGAGAGGCGGAGTTTGAATTGTCGTGCAAGCCTGGGCTTCGGAGCATCAGTTTGAGACCTGGTTTTATGTATGACAGTGAGCTGCAACTGCTCAATGCTCGCGCTTTACTCAAGACATTGTTGAGTCTTGGGTACGGAGTCAAAAACGCTGTTTTGGGAGATAATGTTTCTTATATCAATAACTTGATACGGCCTCCGGTCTCAGTGCAGCAATTGAGCCTGACGCTCTACGACAAGGTGGAAAAAGAGGAGTTTGATGGCACGGTTTTGTTGGAGGAGATTCGCGAGTATTGATGAAGATAGGACTTGAATATCACGACTGATGTATATAGAGGAGAATTGATAAGATTAATGGAGAAACAAGTACTTCAGCATATTAGTTTAAATATGGAGATTGTCTACTTTGAGTGAAAGGGACAATGAGTATTAACCGAATGAAATGATTGATTTAACAGTTGTATGTATTAATTATTCTACTTTATAGTAGAAAATGATAATTGAAATGATTAAGTTGGTTGTCCAAGACTGTATTCGGTTAACAGTATTGGTAATTGAATATGTTCCGACACCAAGTTGTGTATTATTAGTCAAACCTGAGCTTCTTATGACTTAGACGAATTGAATGAGTTATCATCACGATACGGGCTCTTGAGTGGAGTAGGCTGCGACGAGGCAATCAACTGGCGCATCAGTTCGAGCCAGATGAAATTGAGATCTTCAACGTTCAAGTTTGACGGTATAGTAATTCCGTTGGCGGTGATTTTGACATAGTCAATCTGGTCAACATAATGGACATCAGATTCGAATTTGCGGGGTACTGGTTTTGGTTTTGGTTTTGGTTCTGATTTTTCTTCTTTTTTGAGTTCTTTTTCAAGTTCTTTTTCCTCGTCTTTCTTCTCTGAGGGCTTCAAGACCGCCGGTGTCCACCAGTAAGCGGGAAACTTTCTAATGACATTTCCCGTTATCATAGCGACACATATGATCAAAACACTCAGAATCAACTGAACGGGAAGATACCACCAACTCATTTCACGAGTGTGTTCATCGACAGATGGAAGAAGTGCTGATGCACCAGCAGGCGGATGTACACAATTCAAAATGGACATTGCCACAGAAGCAACACCTACACTGAGAGCTCCACTGGCCCAATAATGGTGTCTTCCACCGGCACTCAACAGGAAAAGTTTTTGGATGCAAACACCAATAAGTGAGGCCACAAAATGGCCCATAAGTATACTACGAGGTTGTGCCAAAGGTGCCTGGTGAGCATTGAAGCAAAGAATAGCGGTTGCTCCGTAACTGGCAATGATCATAGGAACATGATGGGAAGTGAATACTGTATGACTCTTGAATACACCTTCCAATAGTGCAATACCACAGAAACTGGAAACAAGAATTTCAATCCATATCCAGTAGTCTGCCACGGGTTTGGGATGATGACTTCCTAGCACTCGGCGTATGGGTTTGGGTAGCCTATTTAGACGATTGTAGGGCACGTATTTGTTCAAGACTGTATCTATAGTGAATTTGAATACCATGTCTATGACAGGTTCTATTCTTTACTAGGCTTCTATGAGTGAAAAAGGTTTTATTATGCAGAAAGTTTCAATGCAAAGGCTTATAAATAAAGCAAGATTCGCTAACTCCAGCTGAGCCGGATTATATAGTGGCCGCGCGATTAAGTCGCTAATGCCGTCACTGCGCGCGATGACTCGGGCCGACAGAAATGTGCGGAAGACCGCTGAGTCAGTGAACAATGAGGAGGTTACTGAAAACTGGTTGGGAACTAAATTGTTCTTGAGAGGAAACTGTCAAGAGGATACTATGAAGAAACAAAAGTTTGTTTTTTTATCAAATTTTGCAATCTTGCAAATTTTTCATTTTTTAATCTTTCAGGTTTTCATTCGTTCTTAGACATCTATTATCTATACGCTGTAGCTGACTCCATTCATCGTAAACTGCCTTCTCTTATACCACTTTCTTGCCTCGTCAACTAAAAATACACTGCTGGTCAACAAGAAAAGGCTTCCAAGATCTGATAAGTACAATGCCTCGGTTTGGAAGACAGACTGGAAAAATGGCACATAAATGGCACACAATTGACCAAGAAGTGATCCGGCCACGGCAAAATTGAACATTTGGTTTTTAAGTCCGAGTTCAAAGATAGACTTGGTTTGGTGACGGCATGCCAAAGCATTGAACATGTCGTACATTACAAAACAGGTGAAAGTCATGGTGGTATCTCTGGCAGTCACCTCATTATCAATTCTTTCTTTGACAAAGATGTGAAGCGTACCAAGAATAATCATAGTGGCAGATTGTAAAACACGCTTGATCACAGCTTTGGTCAAGATTTTGTCGTTTCTCTTTCTGGGAGGCTTGTTCATCACCTCATGATCAACGGGTTCAACTCCGAGCGACTGGGCGGGAGGGCCATCCATCAAGATATTGATCCACAAAATTTGCATAGCATTCAAAGGGTTTGGAAGTCCAAAGAACGTAGCTAGAGCAATCAACGTCAACGCGGCAATCGAGGTGGATAACTGGAAAGTGATAAAGTTTTGAATGTTGAAGAAAATACCTTTACCCTCTTCGATCGCATTCAAAATCGTAGAGAAATCGTCATCCGTCAACACCATATCGGCTGCTTCTTTGGCAACATCGGTTCCATTTTTTCCCATGGCAATTCCAATATCGGCGAGCTTTAATGCTGGGGCATCATTGACTCCGTCTCCAGTCATGGCGACGATATCACCTCTAGCCTGAAGCGCCTTGACAATCAAGACTTTGTGCTCTGGAGTGGTTCTAGCAAACACCGAAACGTTGTGGATTGCATTCGAAAGTGCTTCGGGGGATAACTTGTCGAGTTGGTCGCCGGTCATGACAGAATCGTTGGTATGTAATGGCATTCCAATCTGCTTGGCAATGTTCTTAGCTGTGCTTGGAGAATCACCAGTAATCATAATCACATGTACTCCACCCTTCATGAGACGTGCAACCGATTTGCTCACATTAGGACGGGGAGGATCTTTCATTCCTATCAACCCGCAAAAAATTAAATCGGTAGGTTCACTCTCGATATGTTTCTCGTCACCGAACTTTTGCGTATTGTTGGCCAAGGCCAAAACTCTCAACCCTTCTCCCGCCAAAGTGTTGGATCTCTGGTTGATTTCGTCTCTTACTTCGTCACTAAGTTGCTTTACCTCACCTTTAGAGTCGTAGTATTTCGTGGAACGTGCAAGAATCTGCTCAGTTGCACCTTTAGCAAAAGTCTCAGATCTCGAAGTGTCGCCAGAATGAGCACATACTGCCATATACTTTCTTCTTGAGGAAAAGGGCAATTCGTAAGTACGTACTTTTTGACCACGAGTATCGTCAAGACCAAAGTGTGGTAAGCATTCAACAAAGGCAATATCGGAAGGGTTTCCAACAAACTTCTCGCTTTCAGATGAATACCTGGCGTTGTTACAGATATTGCCAGCCTCTAATATTCTGCGAATGTTGCTGGTGAGCTTGTGGTGTAAAGTATTATCATCGAGCCTTTCAACCACCAAGAATGGGGAATTGAACGTACCTTCAAAATCAGTCGACCATATTTTCGTCACAGTCATCCTGTTCTCAGTCAAAGTTCCAGTTTTGTCAGAGCAAATTACATTGACACTTCCTAATGTTTCGACACTGGGTAATCTCTTGACGATAGCTCTATGACGAGCCATTCTAAGCACACCAAGGGCTAAAGTGACTGTGACAATGATGGGAAGACCTTCGGGAATGGCTGCCACGGCCAAAGAAACGGAAATCTGGAACATATCTAACCACGAGCGACCCTGGGTAATACCAATTAAGCAGATGATTCCAATGACACAAAAGCTGAAGATGGAAAGATCCTTTCCGAGCTTATCCATGGCTTGTTGTAACGGAGTCTTGGGTTTTTCTATTTCTGACATCATTTCGAAAACGGCACCGAATTCCGTTTTGGAACCGGTTGCTATGACAATTCCAGAACCATGGCCATCGCGAACCAAGGTTCCCATGTAGACCACAGACGGACGGTTAGTGATTGGAATAAGACCGTTTGCTTCTGATTTGATGGCTTCTGGTGATTTTATTACCGGTCTGTTCTCGCCGGTGAGATTACTCTCATCGATGGAGAGGTGGACTGCGTCCGTTACTCTGATATCGGCGGGGATTCTGTCACCTTGGGAAAAGTGGACCACGTCTCCAGGAACCAAGGTCGATGCTAGAACATGAGAGGTGTTACCATTGCGTGTCAAGTTGGCTTCTGCTGGAACCAATTTGTTCAATGCAGCTAGCGATTTTTCCGAACGGTACTCCTGGACAAAACCTACAGTCACGACGATAGTGATTGCCAAGGTGATAGATATGGAGTCGTCGACGTTTCCCATCCAAAATGAAATGACAGCAGACCCGATCAAAAGTAAGATCAATGGGTCAGAATAGAAGCTTGCGATGAATTTTTTCACAAGACTCTCCTCTTCATCTTCGGCAAACTCGTTGACACCGTGTATGGATCTACGGTTGAGAATATCCTGATTGTCTGAAAGCCCCTTGTGAGGATCGGTTTTGAACTCCAGCACCGTGTCCTCCACCGACTGGGTGCAATAGCGGTTTGCAGCCGAGTTGACACGTTGGGGTGGTTTTAGAACCTGTTCCACATCGAACGGGTTCTCTGTCATAGTTGTCACACACTCGTGTGTCTAGGAAGAAATGTTGGGTCCAAGGCGCAAGAAAAACCACAAAAAACTGGTGAAAAATCGGCGCGGAAACTGACTATGGGACCCCAAATATGTAGTTAAGGAGGTGCGATCCAAAGATGTCGAGACGTGTTTCGTGCCTGCGAATGGTCGGATTATCGGTTGGTCCACTTGCGGAGAATCCACTCACGAATTATTAATGCAAAAGTTCGTGATGAAAAACGGATCGGCTATGGAAACGAAGATGCGCTCGGGTCCAAATGGTGTACTGCTGCGCCTTATTGAGATGGAACAAGGTTACAGTGGTAGTACAAGTGGTGGCTTATACAGCTGATATGTAGGTTTATGTAAGTATATGGCTTACTGGCCATCAACCACCTCCAAGGCAGCTTTGGAAAGACGGTTCATGACCGCAAGTCCTTCGTTGGTTTCTTCAATTCCTTCCACAAAGATCATATCCACGCCGGTTTCGTCGACTTCTCGAAGGTACCGAAAGAGATTATGGGATATGGTGTGACCGTCGGTACCTAGTTCACGGTCTATGCTCTCCTTGTTTGCTGAGGTGGAAGATATGCCGACAAAATGTCGAGATTTGAGTAATGCGATTTTGCAGTCTTGAAGATTATGCGACGAAATGTAATTGTCAATGGCCTCTTTACCATCTCCACAATTGACAAAAAGCACCACACGAGCTGTGGGAGAATAGTGTCTGTATTTCATTCCTGGAGTCCTTACGGCCTCAGTTTTACCAGCAGTCTTTTTCGCAACCACCACATCTTTCCAAGGCTCTCCTCCAACCAGCTTAATCTCCTCCAATGACACTCCACCAGGACGAAGAAGCATCGGCGGGTCCACTAGACCATCCACCACTGTCAGCTCGACTCCAAAGTCGCACGAACCGCCATCCAAAATGTATGGAATACGGCCCTGGAGATCATTATATACATGGCTAGCAATTGTAGGACTCGGCCGAGTAGACGCATTTGCTGATGGAGCGGCTAATGGGGTATCACTTAACGCAATGAGCGCCCGGGCAACAGGATGTTGCGGAATCCGAACCGCAAATGTAGATTGCCCTGCGGTTACAAACTTCAGAATTGGCGAGCTTTCATGAACAGGCAACAATATTGTCAATGGACCAGGCCAAAACTTGTGTATCAACGATTCGTACACCTTGGGTATTTGGTAATTTGGTGGTAGTATTTTGCGTTTCAATTGGCTTATCGACGAAACATGAACAATTAATGGGTTATCTGCCGGCCTGTTTTTGGCCTTATAAATGGACTTTACACTTTCGTCGCTCAACGCCGAGCCCCCGAGCCCATATACGGTTTCAGTTGGAAACCCAATAACATCGTGGGTGGTTGTTAAGACTTTGGCGGCAGTTTCAAGATTTTTTTTGGTGACTGGATCTGAAATTTCCAACTCATCTCCCTTGAAGGTGATGCTCAGTCCGTCGACCGGAAGTATCTTCGTCGTGTATGACATGGTTCTGCGGCTCCAGGTGGAGAAATGGGTTCGTAGTGATGCTCTGTACGTTGTGATTAAGCTAGAATCATCGCCTAGTCTCATCGCTAATTCTCACCGCCATGGTATGCAGGACCGTAGGCTGGGGCACCACCAAGCCATGCTTAGAACACAAGGTTTTCAGTAATGATTTTCTTCTCGTCCTCGTCCAATTGGTCGTAGTATTTCTCAAAATGGCCCAAGTTTTTAGTGGTACATTCTCGGAAAAAATATATGAGCATTTCTCTCAAAGAATCGTCTCCATTCTGGCCCTCATGATCGCTATCTTCGTCATCTGAATCAACATAGGACTTCAATTTTGCATAGTTAGGAACCCCAAGGTCTCCCATATCCTCCCAATCGTCTCCATCTTCATCGTCGTCATCTTGGTTATCCGGTAAGTAGCCGTTTGCATTGGGTTGTTGGTTCTGGAAGGATAGTTCACCTGCCAATAATTTCAATATTTTTAGAGACGCAGATATTTGGGTATAACGGTCAGGGTTCGCCTTGGTCACAGATCTAGTGCGTATTATATCTCCCTCGTACGGTATGATATCACCGTCCACAATCAAATTCTCAATTCGCAGATCTCCCAACATGAATATCTTTCCCAATGCCAATGCGTTTTGTTTGATTTTCTCATATCCTCGAGTAATCTCGAACGACAGAAACCACATAGGCATAACGAGCTCAAGCCCGTTCCTTTCTTTCAGGCCAGCTTCCGGGATCTTGATCCGATTGTACATATAGTCCACCATCTCACTTGGCGACGACAACACAAGGTGGCAGAAGACCTGAATTAAACCTTCAATGGTAACAACCTCTCTTGCAACTAGTAACCGCCGAGTAACGGCATCAAGTATTTGCGATAAAAAGTCATTTCCCAAGTATGCCTGGAACTTTTGGATTAGTGACAACACAATAGTTCCACAGTTCATGGCCGCGCTATCGGATAATTGCGGTGATAAAAATTTGGCTACTATTGCCATAAGTAAATCCATACCTGACTCGCCTGTTGGTTTTTGATACTGAAGAAACGATTCGGATGCTCGTTGAAGCAAAGAATCGAGAACTTGACCACCACTTTGCATGATCTGGTTGTCCACGGACAAGAGTAACAAGTCATACAAATCCGAGAAGATGTATTCGAAAACTTCTGCGGGAAAACCACCACTTGATTCAGTGGGTGCTTCTTTGATAATTACACTCAAAAGTTCCAAAGCGAGATCCAATTGCGGCGAGTACTCTCCACCTTGAGCAATGCTGTTGCGAAGAAACTGAAGAATGAACGGAATGGACTTTTGACAGCATTCCAAAAATGAATTGAGATCAACATCGGCCAAGAGTGTCTCCAAACAGTCCGACGAGTCAACTGCTAGCTGAATATTTCCTGGGTCTTTGAACGAGATTTTGAAAAGAAGGTCCAATACGGTGACGGAACCATTTTCCAATTGTATCTGGCGGCTCAATGCTGTTTCCTTGTTTAATTTTACAGCGACAGTGAGGGCCTCAAGTAACGAGGGCAACGTATCCTCTTCACTTTCTTCCACCAAAGAAGCTATAAGAAGCGTTGTTTGCTCGTGAGCTGCAAGCCGTTGTTCGGGTTCCAAAGTATCGAACTTTATGAGCTGATTGTAAAAGGTCAATGCTACTAAAGAGGCACCTTTCACAATTGCAAAGGGCAACTCTTCCATAAGGTTTTGCGGGCAGTTGGCAAAAAATTTCATCATTTCCAAAAAGCTTTTAGACGCAAAAGAGGTAACTGATAGCTTTTCCTGAAACTTTTCGAGAAATTTGGGGAGAAGTAAGAAGCATCTGCTAGTGACAAGCGCGGCACTTTCCAACAGGCTCTCGTCACCGTACAGAACAAGCAGGGAGATCGAATTCAAAATGGACACTGGAGAAGTCTCATTATCAATAAGCACTGCTTCATCGTTCATACAAAGACTTTCGACAGCGAATAACTGACACTCACGAAATTCCGGAGCGGCTGGCAAAGACATAGACTGGACCAAAAGAGAGAACGCCTTTTGGGCGTCTTTGCTATTAAGCTCTGACAAAAGTTCATTAAGTACCTCACGAGTAGAAGTTAACAGGGAAAAGCCTGTTACATCAGTGACAAATTGGTTAAAGTCGGCAACATAGTCTTCGACAGTTTGCTGGGAGAGGATACCAAACAACAACAAATTTTGAAGTACCTGAGGAAAAGACTCGCCCACAATATCGCCAATTGGTACTGCTGCCTGTACGGCTGATATAGCACGAATATACTCTAGTGAAAGTAAATTAATATCTGTGTTGATGTTTGACAGGTTCATGGAGCGATGAGTTGACGAGATTGATTCCAAGTCCCTGAATAGTGACGAAGCAGCATCTCGTATTAACTGCGGTGAAATTTTGCGCAAGAACGAGGAAACCACATCAGCCGTTAAACGGTAAAGATAAGTGTGGAGGTAACCGGAGGAAGTTAGAGTGGATTGTAAATCAACTGGGTATGACAATAAATTGGTGAATAGGGTCATTGCCTCATTAACAAGACTTTTCACCCCGTTTTTTCGTTGAGGAGTGGAAAATGCCTCGGGGCTTTTGAGTGTAGTAATTACCGACAGGTAGAGTCGAAGACTGGCGATTTTCACATCCAACAGCGTATCAGGACGAGTCAAAAGTGTGGAGATATGTGACACGATTTGAGAACCCACGTTCCCTTCCCAAAATTGTTCATCAGTTATCAAGTCGTCAAAGAGATCATTGAGAACTAAGAGACTTCCAGCAATGGCTATATTATCTCCCTCCACAACCTGCTGGTACAAAGTTGAGAGCAATTGTGGCCATTCGTCAGGGTAGTCGGTAGCGGCAATTTGTGATATCACGTAGGAAGCACCGGAGCGTAATTTGGATTCAGTAGAAGTAGTTGCAAGTTTGAGCATATCGTTGCGAATAGCTTCCTTGAGGTTCTGGTCAGTAGGAGGGCCCACGAACGAGTCAAACGCAAGCGACCAGTACATGGGAACAATTCTTCGTATGTGCAAAAGACACAGCTGTCTTATATCCACGGGAATCGAATTATTTTTGGCCAGTTCCACCAACTGGTACAAAGCACCATTTGGATCTTCTGCTACCGCATGCTTAAAGTTGACCTCCGCTTGGATTCTGGTGGTGTTGTCGGCGCTTGTTTGGTTTACGACAAGCTCGAGAATGTTCATGGCGTTGAGTGTAGTGGGATGATTGTGATGAGAATGAAGATGAGTTCTGAGATCGCGGCGCGTGAAAATTAGCGCGCTAGATGATGGTGCGACAATGAGAGCTAGGGAAAGTCGCACCGAGACTTAGCGAGAGCTAGCGTGGTTGGGAGGTGCGAAGTTGCGCCAAAATTCCGTAGTGTGTCACACCGCGCACACCGCGCGACACTGAGTTGCGAGTGCGATTGGTGGCGGTTCTTTTCAACTACAACTCAATCATGCCCCTTTATCCAGCACTCGAAGAGATCAAAGACTCTCTCCTGGCAGAGCAGCTAGCTATTCTCAAGCGCCAGTTGGACTCGGAACAGCCAAATGTCAGTCCTCAGACTCGATTCAACTACGGATGGGGACTCGTGAAATCTCCAGATCGCAAGCTCCAGCAGCACGGACTCGAGCAATTGGCCCAAGTTTACAGAGAAGAGAACTCCATGCACAGAGAAGCACTCTACTACTTGGCGGTGGGGTCTTATAAGGTGGGAGAGTACAGTAATGCTCGTCGCTACTGCGATGCGTTGCTCAAATCAGAACCAGATAATAGCCAGGCTCGAGCTCTCAAGGAAATGGTGGACGACAAGGTTACCCAGGACGGCTTGATAGGCTTGGGTGTGGCTGGTGGTTTGCTTGCGGTGGGCGTAGGAGTGATAAGTGCATTGGCACGGCGGAAAAGAAAGTGAGAGAAGGAGAGAGAAAGAACAGAATGGGAGTGAAGAGAGAAAGAGAGTTGAGAAAGAGAGAGAAAGAGAAGAAGAGAGAGAAAGAGAAGAAGAGAGAGAAAGAGAAGAAGAGAGAGAAAGTGAAGGAAAGAGAGAACGCAACCTAAAGGATGAAGTTGAACTTTTAGTGACTCCACTCAATTTTCCTCCTCCACACTGTAGGTCGTCCGGTACTATCGCTCAGTGTGCAAGCCCTACTCAACATCTACAGTACATAAGCTTTAGCCCAGCTTTATTGTTTTGGCTTATTATTTTTATTGCATCTTTATCCAACTTTTGCAGCTTATTTTCTGTAGCATTTATTCGCTTCGCATGTTTCCTGATAAAGTAGCGCAGGCGGTCCTTTCCCACTATGACAAACTTCCACCGTCAGCAAAGCCAGGGATTCGTTCAAATGGAGTTCGAGAATGGACAATGCTAGCAGGGGTTGTGGCGGTAGTCGATAGCTCCATAGTTCCATTGACCATTGCAACTGGAGTCAAAGCGATGCCTGACGAAATCAGAAAATATTCAAAAGGGAAAATAGTACACGATATGCATGCTGAGATATTGGCGTTACGGCTCTTTAACTTGTTCTTGCTTGAAGAGTGCCAAAAGCTTATAGAAGGCAAGTCAGAATTTGTGGAGAAAATCGGCGAGAAATTCAAACTTCGAGATGAGATCAAGTTGGTGCTTTATGTCAGCGAACCGCCGTGTGGCGATGCCTCTTTGGCATATTCTGCTAAAGGCGAAGAAGGCTGGGAACAGGAACCACAGAAAAAACGCCAAAAAGTTCTTCGTGGTAGAAGTTTTTATGGCCGGATTGGCGAGGTGAGAACCAAGCCTGGAAGAAGTGATAGTTTAATTACTCTAAGCAAATCTTGTTCCGACAAGTTGTGTGCCAAGCAAGAACTTGGGCTCACGAATGCATTGACAGCACCATTATTTCCGCAAAATTGTTTTTTGGATAGCATTATTGTTCCTGATGGACTAAAGAGTGATTTTGACAGGTGCTTTGGAAGAATAGAAACGAACCATCAGATCAAGCTCCAATTTAGCTCGGTGAAATTCCAGAGTGGGAAGCCTCTGACGGAAGATTTTGAAGAGGTAAAGAAGTATTCGCCGTCGCCATTATCGGCGTTGAAAATTGTTCCTTCTGGCACTTTTCAGGTGCTCAACAACGGAGTGAAAAATGGCAGTTTTGTGAAGGGAAAACCGCCAAAAAAAGGCGGAGAGAGCATTATAAGCAATTGGAATATGGCACAAACTGCAAAAGAGATTCACAAAGATTCCGCTAGTTTGAAAGTGGGTCTCACTTACCACGATTACAAAACCAGTTTTGAACAGCGACAACGACTCAAATTGAAAACCCGCAGCCAGCTCCAAACCTGGATACCTACCCTGGTCGATGACTTTACCTTGTAATATCTATGTCTACTATGGAACTGGGTCCTCATAAATGTATCCAGTGGCTAATCAGAGTCCGATGCGGACCCCGACTCCTCATCTTGAGCCAACTGCTCCGCCTCCGTCACCTCCATCGAAATCGCATACTCGGCACCCTCCAACAAATTACGCAACTTCTGGTTATCCGTCACCAATTGTATGGGCTTCAAGCCATGACTATTCACTATGCGAGGATCAGCTCCAGCATCCAACAAGTTGTCGACCACAAAAGTTCCATGTTCCGGCTCGTCGGCACAGTACTTGACCGCCAAATGCAACGGGGTATCACCCTCTCGGTTCAAAGGATCCACTTCAACACCTTCAATGTCAAGTATGATATCTATCAGTTCCCAGTGGCCCATTCGACATGCTAAATGCAACGGCGAATTGTTCGTAATGGTTTCTTTTGTGGTATTGATCAAGTGTGCCAACTTTTGCGAGTCGTTGTTGAGTTCGGCTTTGATCTGGAGTAAAAGTTCGGTGTTGTTTCGACGTGCACATTCGAGGATCTGCTCGGAATACGAAGCCCCTTCTTCTTCCATAGCAATGTATGATTTGTGATGTGGATTCTAAATAGTAAGCACCAACGAAAAGCACCAAAAAAACTGAAAGTCCAAGGGAAATTGATGTACAAAGACTAGTACACTTGTTCAGATCACAGAATCAGTTGAGACTTTAAAGAGGTCACATCCGTGCACCCACAAATGATCCTGCAGAATGGCACTATTTCTATGTTGCATTTCCTCGACCAAAACGCCTTCTTTTTGCTTCAGAGAAACATGGCATACCGCCACACTACTAATCTTTCCACTCGATCACTTTCAGCTTATTTGGCCAACATTTTCCCCAAAATCACCATCCCTAATTCTCCTGAGGTAAGACACATCAGTGCACCAACTCTCAACTGCGCACTTTGCATCGATATCTCGATCTTGATAGCAAACGATCATGGTCAAGCCCATTATTGCCCCATCGATTCTTGCGTCTGATTTCGCCCATTTGGGGTGCAATTGTCATCGTATGTACGATAATGGAGCCGACTGGCTTCACATTGATGTAATGGATGGCCATTTTGTGCCCAACATTTCCATGGGTCCTCCAATTATCACCAGTTTAAGAAACGAGATTCCACGTAGCGATACAAAAGCAAGCTTTTTTGATTGTCACATGATGGTTTCGGAGCCGGAAAAGTGGGTTCCGGAAGTAGCAAAGGCTGGGGGTGACCAGTACACATTCCACTACGAATCGACAAACGATCCGGTAGCTTTGGTCAAGTTGATCAAGTCTCATGGCATGAAGGCAGCTTGTGCTGTGAAGCCCGGAACGCCTGTAGATGTGTTGTATCCATTGGCAGAGCAGTTGGACATGGCATTGGTGATGACTGTGGAACCTGGATTTGGAGGACAGAAATTTATGCCAGAGATGATGCCCAAAGTGGAAGCATTGAGGAAGAAGTTTCCTCAATTGAACATCCAGGTTGATGGTGGGTTGGGTAAGGACACTATTGGAGCAGCTGCTGATGCCGGAGCCAACGTTATTGTAGCTGGAACTGCGGTATTCAAGGCGAGCGATCCACTGGAAATGATTCAAATATTGAGAGATGCAGTGACAAAGAATTTGGAGGCCAGGGGACTCCTTGAGAAATAGCATGGGTTACTGTAGTGCATTAAGATTACGAATTTAATGGGACTGTAGAGTCTTTAGACATGTCTTTTTGGTCTTCTTCATTTCTCTTCTTCATTGAACTAAAATGCTTGTACTCCCAAAGTAGTACCTTCGCCCACGGCAGGTGCAAGCCCAGCACTGCTATCAGCCTTCTTGGCACGAATCAACTCCCACAATGAGTCCTTCACTCTTTGTATTTGTGTTTCTGTTGCAACCCCGTTATCCATGTCCATATCGGGCGCGGTTCCATTTCTCTGCTGAACATATTTTTGGTTTCTAGCAATCTTTTTGGCTCTTTTCTTCGAGAGCGTACGGTTGGTAACTACAGCGGTGTCAGGAGAGCTTCCAGTGTACAAAGCAATGGCTTTCGAATCTGTTGGACGAGGAGCGGTTTTTGTTTCTGTGTTGTATCTTGAGGTGGATGAGCGAGTAGCAACCACAGATTTGGATCTGGCGGCCCTTCTTTTGCCTAGAGACATAGCATGGCTCTTACTTTGGATCTTTTTGGACGGTTTGTTTATGGAGTTTCTAGATGGCATTGTGGATCAGAATAAAAATTTCGCAGTGCGATGCGAGATGAGGAGATGAGATGAGATAAGGAAATGAGTGAGGGAATGAAATGAAGAGGAAAGAAAAAAAAAGTATAACAGATGAAGGGAAGAGTATTTAATGGCTTTCTTCACACCCTGTCCTTGGACTGTCGACTTGAAAAAAATTGCAAAAAGAAATCTCCCGGGGGTGAGTCGAACACCCGATCTCAAGATTACTAGAAGTTACAGTCTCGCGCCTTAGCCAGCTTGGCCACCGAGAGGATTTCTGAGTGAGCTTTCGGGTTTGGGAACTATAAGGTGCAAGCAACATAAAAAAGAGCTCACAAAAGACCGATACTCACCTACTATCAAATCTTTAAATGAACACTTCCAATTGAACCAAGAACTACTTCCCTTCATTTTCTCGTTATCCTCTTATTGCCGCACAAGCGTACGGCATAGATAAGACTGGTGTCTGGATGTCGCAAACCACACCGTCGCGCCACACAACTACTCCTATCCTTTTCAACTATTCAATTGTCATGGAAAAACAATATTCTGAACCCTATGTGGTCCAGAGACCCAGGAAGAAGTTGTGGGCTCATGCCGTAGGAGCCGGATGCTTGTTGATGATGTATTTTTATGGAAACTGGTCTTTTGATTATTTCAACTTTGGACTCACGACTGCAAATGATTCTTTTGATTACAAAAGAACATTTTTGAATGCGTTGACCACCAATCTCGCAGGCAATTGGTCAGAGAAATACACGTCGGAGCCTCATTTGGCCGGAACCAACTATGGATTTGTTGATTGGACCAAGGATAAATTTGAAGAATATGGACTCAAAGCCACAGTGGACACCTACGATATTTACGTCAGTTACCCTCACGAGCACTCATTGAAGCTTTTGAGAGCTAAGGATGACAAATTGTTGTACGAAGCTCCATTAAAGGAAGACGAAATCAAAAAGGACAAGACTTCTGTGGGCGGTAAGGATGCTGGAGTTGTCCCCACATTTTTGGGTTATGCTGCCAACGGCAATGTCACTGCTGAGTACGTTTACGTAAACTACGGAACCAAGCAAGATTTTGAAACTTTGGAGAAATTGGGTGTTAGCGTCGCTGGTAAAATTGCCGTTGCTAGATATGGCTCGATTTTCCGTGGACTCAAGGTCAAGTTTGCTCAGGATGCTGGTGCTGTAGGAGTGTTGTTATACACCGATCCAGGAGATGATGCTGGAATCACTCCTGCAAACGGTTACAAGCAATATCCAGAGGGCCCTGCTAGGCATGAGAGTTCGGTTCAACGTGGAAGTGTCCAGTTTTTAGGTGCCCCAGGTGCCACTCCAGGTGACCCTACCACTCCAGGATATGCTTCAGTACCTGGAGCTGAACGTAAAGACCCCCACAACTCTATTGGCAAGATTCCAGTTCTTCCCATTTCTTACCGTGAAGTTACTCCAATTTTGAAGCTGTTGAACGGCCACGGGGAAAAGGCTCCTAAGGAGTGGAAGGGAGAACTTGAGGGATTCGACTACTACACTGGTCCAAACAAGAATGTAACCTTGAACTTGTACAATGATCAAGTTTTCAAGGTGCAACCTTTGCACAATGTGTACGGAGAAATCGAAGGAGAGAAAAAAGACGAGGTAATTATTATTGGTAACCACCGTGATGCCTGGATTAAGGGCGGAGCAGGAGATCCTAACTCTGGTAGTGCCGTTCTTATTGAACTTGCCAGAGCTTTTGGTCAATTGAAGGCTGCTGGATTCAAGTTCAAGCGTACGATTGTGTTGCAAAGTTACGATGGAGAGGAATACGGACTTCTTGGCTCTACCGAGTATGGAGAGAACTACGCCCACGATTTGACACGTAAGGTGGTCTCTTACATCAACTTGGATTCTGCTGTGACGGGCAAGAATTTGCACTTGGGAGCCTCGCCTGTTCTCAATCAGGTATTACGTAGTGTTGCAAAGGAACTTGATTACCCTGAAAAGAAGGTTGGCTCATTATACGACCACTTTGTCGATGTTAGTGGAGACAAGATCCACACTCTTGGTTCAGGATCTGACTACACTGTATTCTTGGAGCACCTTGGAATCCCATCTGTTGACTTGGGATTCGGCGCTGGCAAGGGAGACGCGGTGTACCAGTATCACTCGAACTACGATTCTTACTACTGGATGACACACTTTGGTGATCCTGGATTCGTGTACCACAACTTGGCTGCGAAGTACGTGGGATTGTTGGCTTTGCAATTGTCCGAACATGAAATTATTGATTTCGGAACCAATGATTATGCCAACGCTTTAGTTGACTATTTCAGTGTCACTGAGAAATTGATTCCAAAGAAATGGTTGAAGGAAGAAGTTTCAAAGGGTGAAGGGTGGAATGAGTTTTTGCGGTGGGACATGGCTGACCTTGGTGCCAGCAAGGAACTTGCCACTGCTTACTCGCCACGAAACCTTTATCCATTCCCCGAATTATTTGGAGCAAAGCAATGTAAGCACAACAGACTCCATCAAATGATTGACTTGGCTCACCACAAGGAATTGAAATTGGAAGACATCGTCAAGCTTACCAAGACTGATCTCGAGAGATTGCAGAATGCAACCCAAATTCTCGATTCCGAAAGTCATGAAATCCAAGTCAAATTCGACAATCGTGATGCACTCAATTTCTGGCAACGGATCAAGCTTCATTTCCAGATCAAGCATCACAATGCGTTGTTGCAATACTTCGAAAGAAACTTCTTACACCACAAGGGGTTACACGAGAGGTCGTGGTTTAAGCATATTGTATTTGCTAGTGGACGTTACACTGGGTATGCGGGTCAAGATTTGCCGGGATTACGTGAAGCACTTGAAGACGAGGACTTTGACCGTTTTGTACACTGGTTAGGAATCTTTTCCAAGGCACTCAGAAGAGTGTCTGCACACGTAGGTTGATGGAAGGAATATATGCTGATTGATTTTGAAGATGGTAGGTCAAGTAGAATCGCTTATATGGATCGCTAAAACGTTTGCTCGGACGTGCATCGTACCGCTCAACGTCGCAGAGTATGCACGTTGGGATGCGGCTCATGCAAGATATTAGCCCAATTTGGCAAAGTAATTGAACAATTAAAAAGGACAATGGAAACAATGATTTCGGTATACAATCGCAGGCCACCCCGGTTTGGAAGCCGTTGGGGCATGTGGCACTGTGGCGAACCATCCAAAGTTTAGCAAAGTCACTTCAAGACCAAAGAAAAAACTCCGGTCTTCGAAACAGTGCGGCGCGAGCGGCTGTGAAAATGTGGTAGTTTTGGTGCTTCACATCTATAAAAACCATCCCCTAAGCCAACACACTCGGCGATTAAAAGTATCAACTGCATGCGTGGGTATGTACTATGGTTGGCGAAAGCTGGCTAAACCAAAAGGGTAAAAACTCCTATAGAACAATGCAGGGTCAACAAGTGCGAAAATAATTAGCAGCGGCTCCCAACCGGTGCATAATGGAAACTATTGATCGATGGCGGTGTCTGGAGAATGCATATCATGTAAACGTACTAACAATAGCGACCGACGCTCGTGATAAGAAAACCAGGGTGAACATTTTCCTAATTTTATTGACTTCGGGATCATAAGGCGATTATTTTTTAACGATTAAACTACTACAAAAACTTCGAGTATCCAAATTCCAACTACTATGTATACTCCTGAACCGGCGCGTCTGCGGTCGTCGCTTCTTCGTCGTTTGAGTAGCTCAGTTTCCGGCTTGACCAAAAAACACCAAACGATAAAACCTGGTACTTCCTCAGGAAAACTGCCCATGTTCATCACGGCGATTTCTCCCGCTAATCTGAACGGGAGCCAGACGGAAAAGGAAGAGATCAAAGATTCGACGACTCCTAGATTCACGGGACATCTTCGTACTCCTCCATCTTCTGTGAAGAAAAGAGACTCGAGATCTCCAACCCAGTTGAAGTCTTATAGTCAAGACCAAATTTGTGCAATTTGTGAAGAGCCATTGGCATCGAGTTTGCGAGGTGAAAAGGAAATCTTGCTTGCGTGCAACCATCCTTGCCATAAAATATGTATGCTGGTGATATTATCTCTGGGAAATCGACTTTCCAGTAGTCTTCCTGATTTTTTGGATCCTTCGGTCGCATGTTGCAAAGAGTGTGGAGCACCTGCTCGTTGTGCTGATGCCAATGAAACGTCGCAGATGCTCGAGGAGATTGCTGTGAAGGGTATGATGTCGCCAGTGGAAGGAAAAATCCCATTTACCCCAGATGGTCAGATGATACCTGATCCAGTGGTTCATCCACCGGTTTCTGTCAGACCCACCTCTGAAATTCACATGAAAAAGTCCAGTGCGGTTTCGCCAGTAGTGGACTTTGAAGATGTCACTACACCGCAAATAACAAGTTTCGCCGACACAGATACGGTTGTTTTAGGTGAAATTCACAAAAAGGACATCGAGATCAATTTTAAGATAAAAGCTCCCAAAACCCACTCGGTTGCAAATGTTGCACAGGACCACCTACAAAAGAAGGAAGTGATGGCAGAAATCATTTCCAAGTTGACAAACTTGAAAAACTTTGACCAGGTTGCTACAAACTTGAGCACACTTATTTTGTTTGATTTTTTGAACATTAGTGTCACCGGTAGCGAGTGGGACACTCTTTGTTGCTTTCTCTTTGACGATCGGTTATTACTTGTGGATTTCTCCAAAAACGAAATAGTGGGCCAACTACTGATCCACGATGATGTGGCTAGCATTAACAAGCGTGAAAATGGTATTACTCTCAATCTCACCCAGCAAGGGTTCCCCGAGTTGCAAATGTGCCATTCGCACCCATTGATATGCTTAAAGTGGTACACTTATTTTTGCCGGGTTCTTGCCCTGGTATCCACATCTATCGTTCCCAGCGTTCCCTTTAACCAGCTCACCACCAATGGCTGGTACGTCCTCGAAGACTCGTTTTCTTTGATTCCTGAAAATGCCATTAAAGTTAGAACCGCTACCGAGCATGATTGCCAATTGACAGAGAATTTGCTTTTGGAAGCGCTTCCTCGGCCAGAAAACTTGCCCATAAACCTCGTATTGACGATTCCTTTGGTCAACACCTCAGCCATGGATAACCAAACCTATAGAACAACCCTCATGAAACTTGTGTTCAATGTCAAATCTCGTCTTCGTGCTTTTGACAAATTGGCACTCATTTTCATCGGCATCGATGCCAGCGGCCGGGCTTGTCGTAAGGGATCTTTTATAGGCTGTGCCGAGCCAAAGTGGGACGGCTGGAATGCGGTGATTGAAGGCATTGAAGTCAGCAATAATGAGGATATCAATGGTGCTGCTGTTTTTGACAATGAGTTCCAGGAACTTCAAATTGCATTTGAAAAGTGCCGTGATTTGTTCCCATTCATTCCTAGTTCTCCTTCCAATATTAATCGTCTTTTGGTTATTCATACCAATCGCTATGGTCATATTGGCTGTGATGATGATTGCCTTGAAAGTCTTTCAAGATCTTTGGCTTCAATTCTTGATTCCTCCACACTCTCCATAGATTTTGTTAGTGTGGGTGATACCATTAGCCCAGACTTGCAAATGGTGCATGATCTAGTAAGGTCTCCATTCCAAGGACATATGCTTGATTCCGTGCAGCTTCGGTCGGGTTCAGTTCTTCAACATTATTCTACATTTGAAAATTTGGTCACTGAGTTACCACACTTTGCTCAACAGCGTTATCTGTCGGTTTGCATTCCTACACTCACACTTGAGTTTCAAAAAATTTTCGCAACCAATAAGCTGGTTAGTTTTAAAAGTATCGACATCAATGGTACAAAATGCGACATTCACGATGGAATTGCCCATATGAATATCATGCTAGATAACCTCTCCAGCGATTTCGACTATTCAATTTCACTTCATGTGGAACTTGATTTGCATACTTTAGATCCCAATGTGTGTGAGAGCATTACCGATAACCTGAAATTGGCCGGCTTATTCACCTATAAATCGACCTGGAGAGGTGAGAGAAGCAAGACTACAAACTACGAAATGAAAATTGTTCTGCTGAATGAGTTTTCGTTCTTTGAAGATGCAAAATCCATGTTCTCAGAAAACAGCCTTGAGATGCTAGCAGAAACTAAAAACCCATACTATTTCGATGGTCCATTGCTTTCGGCCGTGCCTCTCACTCTGGATCTTGGGTTTTTCAAATAGACATTAAGTTTAGCAGGCTAAAGCTTAGTTACGTATACCGCTGAAATATAGGTTTTTCATCTGTTTGTCTTTTTCCTAATTGGGAATAGTAATTGATCTGTCAAAACATAGATGGCTGGTGCATGAAAACTAGGGAAGTTCTCGTGACTGAATTTCAGGATCCGGTCTTGGAACTGGGTATAAATCCATCGAGCTGCACTCGAAGTTTCCAACATAATGTCTGTTCTCCCTCATCGCTTCGGAGCCGCACACATTGCAGCATTTGCATCCACTGTTAGCATCGCCATTGCATTAGATACGGGATCATTGGACCAAGACGCGGGTTCAGGTGGTTCGAATAACGACTCTAATGATGAAAAGGGGGACAAAAATACTGCAAACGAAGAAAAAACTCCGGCTGCAAACACAGCCAATACAGATACCCAGGCTGCTACCAAGAACACAGCTGTAACGGACACCAAGAAAAACACTGCCACGGCCACTCAAAACACATGGTGGACTCCGACTACAGCCACTGAGACTGCCACAACCAAAGCAACTGCCACAGAAAAGACCACGGGAACTGGAACCACTGGAACTGGAACCACAAAAGACACTGCTACTACTGGAACTGCCACAGAAAAAACCATTGGAACTGGAACTGAAACCGGAGTCACCTATAACCAATGGGGCTTTACAGGTTCCCAGAGATCATGGGAACCAACCACCGCTTCAACACAGTCGGGGTCTTCAAGCTCGGGTTCAGATTCTTCGAGCAAGTCTCATTCAGCCAAAGAAAAGTCGAGTGCTCGTCGGTTGGTTTCACCTCTTGAAGACAAGGAACTCAGTGTCAAAACCAAATTGCTTGTAACTGGCTTCATTGGTATCACTGCCATATTGCATATTTTATAGGAATACACCTTTTAAAACGTACTGTTCAATTGACCCATTAATGTGCGCTCGTATTTGGCTGAAATTTCATGGAGACGTAGTAACACTCCGGCACCAAGACTCTTGACTTTTTCGTCGATGATTTTTTCCCATACAGCTGATGCCCACATCTCAATGGCTTGAAGTTCATTGGAAAAAGTCTCAATGAGATACTGGCTTTCAGACGTATCCAACACCAATAAAATACCAGTAAAAATGCTCTCTATCAACGGAATCTGGTCCAATTGCACTTCAGCAATTACTGTCACAATCACCAAAAGTAGTTCTCGAGTCATATCTCTAAAATCAGTAGCAACAGGGTATGCTGAGTGTAAGATCAAAGTTAATGTTCTCACATAGTGGGAGGTTAAAATAGGCGAATAGTGGCCGATGTCAATGCCGTCCACTTGGTGCCAAAGATTAATCAATGGAAAAAAGAACTTGGGTCCGATGAATTTGTGGAAATCAGTTTCTCTAGTCTTGATTATATGGGTTGAATTTGTCTTTTGAACTTTGCTGGACATTCTGAGAATCGTACCACCAACGATTTGGTCCTTCGCCTTTTCTGAACGTTCTCTCATGAGATCATTTTCTAGTGCTAAATGTGCCGAATTTAACCTTGAAACACTCACGTCGTCTGACCCAATTAGCTGTTTGTGCAATTTTGGTGGAAGTTTTTCTGAAACAAAATCTTTAGCAGTGTATGAGCTTTTTACGAATTCGTCCTCGATTCCAGCCAACTCTCGTGCCGCAAAAGATAGCGTTGAAAGAATGGTTACTCTTTGCTGTAACGAGTAGTCCCCACCAGCCAAAAGCTCCACAAGAATAGCACCCAGAGAAATGTCACTGCTGGCCACCGCTATCATACAATTGAGACGAGCTTGCTCAAAATTAGCATCTTCGTAGATATTAGTCATGGCAAGGAGACTAGTCAATAGTTTCTCAGTATAGATTCGAAGCTCGCTTCCGTGTCGCAGCTTTTGTCTGATAAGCGTTGGACCATGTTCAAAAGCCAGTTTTCTCTTCTCAAATGCTGCACTGTCATTGGTATCCACACTGATATAAGCTAGAAGATCTTTAATGTATAAGGGTTTTTGGATAGCCTTTTTGCGTACTGTGGGATCATCGTCGTCGGAACTATAGTCAGAGTCGTTATTATTCACAATTTGATCCACCTTCAAAGATGCAACATTTGTCTCTAACTTTTGAATTTCTTGGTCTGGAACTTCCACTGCTTGTGAAAACACATCCCAAGCTTCGTCCAAAGAGCTAAACTTTGGTTCAAGTGCAGAAAGTTGTTCGTCAACTACCAAATTTTTGAATATGGGCTCCTGGCCCGCTCCATTACAAAGCTCGTTTGTTAGTACCAAAGCAAGATTTTTCACAGCATCAGAGAAGGCACCGAGTCTAGTGGAAACCGCATTGATGAAAAGAGGATCCTTAAGTAGTTTTGCACATTCTTGGGGCTGATTCTTGAGCAGGAGTATGAGAAAGCTTGTGCGCATTTGCTGTAGAACAATCGATTCCAATTTTATCGCTGGCTCACTTCCCCATTTCTGAAGCTGAGATTGGGTCACAGCTCTTGTATTTTGTTCAGATTCAAGCGATAATCTGTAAGTTGCAAGCCTGTACAAATTTGTGTTCATAGTTTCGACAATGTTCTCCACAAGCACCACATCGAGATCATTATGAGGAAAAGTACCAAGTATATATGCCAAAGCTTCTAGTTTGGTATCTGTGCCTAAAATACTGGGGAGAAACTCGCACCAGAATCGTTCAAGAAGACGTTTTCTTTGAAATGATTTCAGTTCCTTGAGTATGCTGATGAAAAGATGCAAATTTTCCGAGCGGAAAAGCAAGTTGAACATATGTCCACTGAACTTGGGGTGAAATGAAAATGCAGAATGAATAAACGGGATGGCCTGGCTAACACTTGTTTGCAAAGTATCGTGGATTTGGGGTGCCAAAAATGCACAGTATGAATCAATCGAAGAAAATATCGTACTTTCAACGTAATGCAGATCGAGTTCGGCCGTGGCCAAGTAGATTTTTCCTTTGAAAAAGTACCGTTCTATTTCGGCTATTTCTGACCGAGACGAAGCAGAACTCATGAGAATCGTAACAACTTTGTCTCGACAGATTCGCACTAGTATATCAATGAACGACTGCAACAAAGTGTACTCTTTAGATTTGTTTGCCATGTTTATTCGAGCAAGAAGGTTGCCCAAGCCTATAATTGACGTGCAACAAGCAGCTATGGAGCCTTTAAGCTGTGGAATTTGCCAATACACTTCCGGAACCGTAGTTGATAAGAGCACCAGAACCAATGCTAATGTTTCATTTCTTGTGGATGGGGGGTCCTTGACCAACTTTTTAAGAATATGATGCAATTCCTGCTCGTCTGGTTTGCTTCTGAGTGTCTCAATGAGTGTATCAAACGACTCTTGCGTCCCCATCTAAAGTATGAAGAATGATGAACTTGTCTGAATCGGGGCTGTCTGCAGGCACGATGAGGCTGGTGGACGGGCGCGACTTCGTGTTTCGATTAAAGAGTCACTTATCTAGAAACACGAGTAGTTGATCTGGAGGGTTTGTAATGAAATAGATGTATTGCATAACCAAGAATAGCATATCGTTGAAAGCTAGCCCAAAGAACCGTCTCTTTCCATTTTCAAAAACTACTTTGAAACCTTCATTTCACCGATTTGAATCGACTTTGAAACGCCCAAAAAGTCCACTTGAACCACTCCAGCCACTCCAGACTGTTCCACACCCCCCAAAATACCATTCTCCAATGTCAAATCCCCAAAAACTTCTCGCCGACTACTTCGACACCACCAACTTCCAATTTGCCGGAGACGTCAAAAACCAGGTGGCGTCTCTCAAACGGTGGATGGAGCTTGTATATCTACGCGACAGGCCGCTCGTGGCGGTAGACATCGAAGCGTTTGAAAGAAATAGCAACTTGGTCACCGAGGTGGGCTTTGCCATTTATGACCCGAAGGAACAGGGTGCAACTTTGTTGCCCAGTATCCGAACTGTGCACTTGATAATCAAGGAACACGCCAATAAAAAGAACGGGCGGTTTGTGCCCGACAACTCCCATCGGTGTCTCTTGGGCAAATCTCATATTGTGGACTTACGACAGTGCTCGGCATTCATCTCGGAAGTTTTCCGCCATTACTTTGAAGAAGATCAAGGTGTGCTTGTGGGACATGGAATTAAAGGCGATATCAAGTGGCTCAAGACTTTGGTGGGAAATGTCCCCGAGACATGTCCTATAGTGGATACTACTTTGATCCACAAACTTTCCAGAAAGGGTAATGGCAGTCTTGAAGGTATACTACGCCAAGTTGAAATTCCCTGTGGCCGCCTCCACAATGCTGCTAATGATGCTTTCTACACTCTACAGGCTGTGATGGCTTGGTGTGACCCGTACTACCGCCGAAAATACAACCTTGATGTCTACGATTCCACGATAACGCTGGTGTCTAAGAATATTAGGCGACGCATGCAATTCGACGATGCTGCAGTTTTGGTGCACGAAGAAGACGGGATCCACCTCTACGAGAGATTATGGGGCTGTGTGCCAGAAGAAGGTGAGTCTGATGTAGAAATGTAGCTACAGTCTCACAAGTCTTGAAAATTTCGCATAGTCGCGAATAATTCATTCTTGATACTCAGACTCGTCTCACCAATTCCAATTAAAAAACTACCAATTACAAACTGCCAATTATCCAATTGAGTCATGCCGCCGTATGTACATCCCGGTACCTTTCCCATCACCACTAACCCAGAAAAATACGCAAGACCAAGGCACCAAAGCCGTTCACTTATACTCGTACAGCCAACACGATGAAATTTGGAGCCCATGTTGGTTCTTCTGGAGGTGTTTCAAAGTCGGTTTTGAATGCCATGGATATCGGGGCAAACAGTTTTGCACTTTTTTTGAGGTCTCCTCGGCAATGGGCGGCTCCACCATTAAGCTCGGAAGAAGCCGAAAAGTTTAAAGCACTCTGTAGCCAACATGGCTACGACCCTGCTCGCGATGTACTTCCCCATGGGTCGTATATGATAAATATGGCCAATCCAGACGACGAAAAGGCGGAAAAGTCGTTTGGGTTGTTTCTCGACGATCTTCAACGATGTGAAAAATTGGGCATAGGTCTCTACAATTTCCATCCTGGCTCGGTTATCGACGGAGAAAAGAGCGATGGCCTCGAAAAGTTGGCCAGCTACATCAACAGAGCCATAAAAGAAACATCAACGGTCAAAATAGTGATCGAGAACATGGCTGGCCATGGCAATCTCATCGGCTCAGATTTACAAGATATCAAGACAGTGATAGATTTTGTAACCGACAAGTCCAGAGTGGGTGTGTGTGTCGATACGTGTCACAGTTTCGCTGCTGGATATGATATATCCACCGAGCTGGGATATAAGGAATTCTGGGACAAGTTTGATAGTATAATTGGTCGTCAGTACCTCAGTGCTATCCATCTCAATGATTCTAAGGCTCCTCTCGCAGCAAATCGGGATCTTCACCAAAAGCTTGGTCTTGGCTACTTGGGATTGGATGTGTTTCGCTTCATAGCAAACGATCCAAAACTTGAAGGTCTTCCAATTGTTCTCGAAACTCCGGTGAAAGACGACGATACCGTTTATGGCGAAGAAATAAAGCTCTTGGAATGGCTACAGGGTCGCAAGGACGATGAGGAATACGCAGCAAAGAGAGAGGCACTTGCCAAACTCGGTGCATCGGAGCGGAAAGAACAAATGGAAAAGTTTGAAAAAAAGTCTCAGAAATCCAAGAAGACAGTAAAGACAAAAAGACAGGTAAAAATCGACGAGTCTCCAAATGGAACCCAAAAAAAGAGGAAAGTCACCACCGTCACCACAGCAATCAAGGACGAGTCCGAGACAACCACTAACCAATGAAACGTTTTGCAAAAGTACCCTTCTCTTGTAGTCTCTGCCTCTTCGATATTCTGTTCCTGCATACACCCACGTCAACAAAATCATTCGAAATCTCATCTGTCTGCGACTTTATGTTTGGCCTGACCACGTCTGGATTTGGCGGTTTCGGCGCAGCTTCGAACACCTCAACGTCCCCGTTCGCATCCTCGGCCACGAACAATGCACCAGCATCGAATACGTCGCCTTTTGGCCAGTCTAACCAAGCCAACCAGGGCGGTCTGATTTTTGGCCAATCTGGAGGTTTCGGTTCCAACGCCATTGGCGGCTCGGCGTTCGGCTCCAGCAACACTAACGCTCCCGCCACCGGCTCCTCTGTGTTCGGGACCAATAACAATGCATCTGGAAGTGTTTTCGGTCTGACCACAGCACCAACTACTTCGCCTTTCGGAAACACAACCCAGAACACAACTTCTGCTTTTGGTAACACCGGCTCTGGCTTCGGTGCCGCGCCAGCCTCGTCATCTGGTGGGTTGTTTGGAAGCTCTGCGACTGCAAATAAGCCAGGTTTTGGACTGGCTTTTGGTACTCCGAGCAACACAAACACCTCACCTTTCGGAGCCTCAACCGGCTTTGGAAGTGGAACAGACGGGAAGACCAATACCGGCTCGGGCAACCCTCCGTTTGCTCCTTACACCGATAAGGACAGCAACGGAACCAATAGGTACCATAATATCTCCATGATGCCTTCGTACCGCAATTTCTCTCCGGACGAAATCCGATTGAAAGATTACGAGCTCAACCGTCGATTCGGCAATACGCCTGTTGTACTGGGATTTGGTGGATCTACCAGCGGTTTTGGTGCTACCAACACCGGATCCGCATTTGGAGCTACTGGAGGAAGCACTTTTGGTGCCAGCTCAAATTCTCCATTTGGAAGTACCGCAAACAAATCTGCATTTGGCCAACCTTCCAACCTGACCTTTGGCAGCAACACGTCCACCTTTGGACAAAACAACGGTAGCGCATTTGGCCTGAATACAGGCGGCGGTTTTGGCTCCTCCACCAACACTGGAAGTGCCTTTGGAAGCACTAATACTGGTTCCGGTTTTGGAGCTACCAACTCTGCTTTTGGAGCAACACAGAACCAAAACCAACCTTTTGGAGCCACAACTAGCGCCTTTGGTGCTCCTTCCAACACCACATCGACTGGGGGCTTGTTTGGCTCGTCCACCAACAATAATACCAACGCTTCTCCCTTTGGTGGTTCTTCGGCGTTTGGTCAAAATAACACCAATAATGCGTCACCATTTGGCCAAAGCAACAACACAAGTGCTCCATTCGGACAATCTTCCACTTCAAATGTGTTTGGTTCAAATACCGGTGGGACAGGTTTTGGATCAAATTCTGGTAGCACTTTCGGCTCGTCTGGCTCTGCTTTCGGCGGTGCCAATAACAATACTGGTGGTGGTCTTTTTGGTCAGAATAACCAGAATACCAATACTGCCGCTTCTGGTGGATTGTTCGGCCAATCCAACACTAATACGGCCTCTAATCCTTTCGGTTCCAAGCCAGGCGGCCTATTCGGTCAAAATAATCAAACAAACCAGAACACCGGCTCTACTTTTGGCTCTGGTACTTCCGGGTTTGGTCAAAATAGTACTACTGGAGGAGGATTATTTGGCAGCAAACCTGCTCAAACAGGCGGACTTTTTGGAAATAACAATCAGAACAATACCGCCAATAATTCCAGTCCATTCGGAGCAACGAATGCATTTGGTGCCAACCAGAACCAAAACCAAAACCAAAATCAAAATCAAACCACCACCGGTGGACTTTTTGGTAGCAAACCTGCCACTGGAGGTCTCTTTGGGGGCCAAAGCACCACGAACAATACCGGTTTTGGTAACAACCAATCCACAAATACTAGTGGTGGACTTTTTGGAAATAAGCCTGCGACAACAGGAGGGGGTCTATTTGGAGGTGGAAACAATACCACCAGTGGAGGAGGATTGTTTGGTGGAAGCTCCAACACTGGTTCTACTGGTGTAGGTGGGAGCACTTCCGGAGGTTTGTTCGGTGGCTCTGGTAACACCAATACTACTGGAGGACTCTTTGGAAGCAAACCAGCTCAGTCCGGATCAACGTTTGGGGGAAGTAACACTGGAAGTGGAAACACTTCTTTTGGCACAGGAGGCGGACTCTTTGGGCAAAACCAACAACAGTCTCAGCAGCCTCAGCAACAGCAGCAACAATCCCAGCAATCTCTCCTTAGTGCTCAGAATCCTTATGGTCAAAACCCACTCTTTCTGAGCATTTCCGTCCCAGCACCTGGTGCTAATGGACCCAGTGGTCCTCTAGCCGTTCCTGTGAAATCAGCGGCACCTAAAAAGCCTGTCAACTTGGGCAATGCTCATCGCTTGGCACCTTTGTTCCGGATGTCTGTTCTTCCACGAAAGGCAGAAGTTGAAGCAGAACAAACAAGAGCAACTGAAAAAACACAGAATGGTCTTTTTGGTGTGGACACTGACGTAGCTATTTCGTCATCTTCGATTTTCCGTCCTCAAACATCTGTACGCAAATTGATCGTGGACAAGGCGCAAGAAGCCGGCAAGAAACTGCCTGCGTTAATACAAGTTGCTGTGGGTGAACGAGAACCACCCAAGCAGGTTTCCATGGTGCTTGACTCGGGTAGAAAAGATGAAGAAGAAATCAATGGCACTTCGTCACCAAAACTCATTGAAAGTGAAGTTGTTAATGGAAGTCAACCTGATACAGTAAAGGATGAGATTGACGAAAACGGATACTGGACGTCACCTTCGATTCTGGAGCTCAAGAGAAAGCCATTGGCAAGTCTTCGGTCAATAGAACACTTTAAGGTGGGCAGAAAGAATTACGGTCATATCGAGTTCTTGCAACCGGTGGATTTGTCACTGATAGTGAACCTCGAAGACATAGCTGGAAATTTGATCATTTTCGATTCGAAGTCGTGTGTGGTTTATCCAGACGACGACAAGCCCAAAGAGGGTGAAGGGTTCAATTTGCCCGCCATAATCACCCTCAATGGATGCTATCCTGTCAATAAAGCGGATAAGCTTCCTATTTTGGACCCCAAGAGCGAAGTCGTTAAAAAGCATATTGACAAGTTGAAGCTGTTGCCCGAGATGGAGTTTCAACTGTACGAGCCTCAATCTGGAGACTGGACGTTCAAGGTTACTTCTATGTAGAATTACGAATATGGCTACTAGGGCTGTATATATAAATGAGGTTTATTTCTATCACTGAAAAATCGCACCGCGACCGCGTATTCTTCATGGGTGTTAAAGGTAAGTAGCCACAAGTGTGATATGAAACCATGCTAACCCAGGATTGAACCAGCTCATCAAGGAGCACGCTCCCGAAGCTTTCAGGGAGTTTCAGCTCAAGAATTTGTTTGGCCGAAAAGTTGCAATCGATGCTTCTATGTGTCTCTATCAATATCTCATTGCAGTCAGGCAAAGTGATGGACAGCAATTGACATCAGAAGATGGAGAAACAACGTCACATTTGCTGGGAATGTTCTACAGAACGATCAGGCTTGTGGAAAATGGAATAAAACCAATGTATGTTTTCGATGGAAAGCCTCCGGTGTTGAAAGGTGGAGAATTGGAAAAACGAATGATCCGGAAAAAAGAAGCTTTGAAGCAGCAGGAAGACATAAAGGACACTGCCACGGTAGAGGAGATGGTGCGGTACGAGAAGCGGTCGGTGAGAGTCACAAAAGAGCAAAATAACGAAGCCAAGAAACTCTTGGAATTGATGGGAATACCCTATGTGGATGCGCCGTGTGAAGCTGAGGCCCAATGTGCCGAGTTGGCTGTTGCTGGCAAGGTATTTGCTGCTGCCTCGGAAGATATGGATACGTTGTGCTATAGTCCGCCATATCTTCTTCGTCATTTGACATTTGCTGAGGCTCGCAAAATGCCCATCGATCAAATCGACTATAAAAAGGCAATGGAGGGCCTTGAAATGGACAAACAGACATTCATTGACCTATGTATTCTTCTTGGATGTGATTACTGTGAAACCATTAAGGGAGTGGGGCCTGTTACTGCGTTTAAACTCATCAAGGAACATGGCTCTTTGGACAATATTGTCAAGTGGATAGAAGAAAACCCCGACAGCACCAAATTTAAAGTTCCAGAAAACTGGCCCTACGCAGAAGCTCGCGAGCTTTTTTTGAACCCAGACGTGAGTCCTGGAAAGGAAATCAACTTAAAATGGCAGGAGCCCAAAGTAGACGAATTGGTGGAATTTATGGTTAAACAAAAAGGGTTTAGCGAGGACCGTGTACGGAGTGGAGCCGAAAAACTCAAGAAAGGATTGAAAGGAGGGGTCCAAGGACGCTTGGATGGGTTTTTTTCTGTCGTTAAGACCGAAAAACGAAAGCCTGAGCAAGATAAAAAGACAAAGGGAAGCAAGAAAGCAAAGAAAAAGTAGTTTCTTGAAAAGAATAGGTAGAGGGGCCAATTAAGAAACTAATTTACGTAATGCTCGATACCTGTGTATATTCTAATCTCTCAGAGGCTTCTTCTTCTCTGCCTCAGCTGCCTTCTCTTCCTCGATTTCGTCGACATATTTCTTGATTTCATCAACCGTCATCAGATGAATTTGATCGTTGGCCTTCAACACGGCCACCTCGATGTTCTTGGCGCCAGTCTGAACCACTTCTAACAATGACTTGATAGTCAACTTGATGGTTTGTTCATCGTTCATATCTTCCTCGTAATTTTTCTCCAAAAACTCCCTCACTGTTTTCGACGACCGGCCTATGGCATGAGCCTTCCACGAGTTATACACTCCCGAAGGTTCTGTTTGGTACAAACGAGGAACGGTGTCGTTTGCGTCGAATCCTGCAATGAGGGTGGCAATTCCAAACGGACGAACTCCACCAGATTGGGTATATTTTTGTTGCACTCCAGCGACGTACTTGGTCAAGTATTCGATGGTGACGGCATCTTCCAACGTGAGTCTGTGCGACTGAGCCTCCACTCTCGCCTTGTCTACAAGGATACGGGCATCGGCGTTCAAACCGGCGAACGCCAACAATGCGTGATTATCCACTTTGCAAATCTTGGACGGTGTGATTCTGGGGTCTTGAAGCTTGAGCGTGGTCCTTTTTTCACAGCCCAAAATAACACAATCTTTTCCCTTGACGCCTACCGCGCAAGTTCCTCGCTTGACGGCTTCTGAAGCGTATTCAACCTCTGCAGTTAGTAATTGAACAAGAAAGACAAATAAGTGGAACTTCAATTGTACGCCAACAAAATGTGGAAGATAACTCAAAAGTAGTCTGCTTTCATATATGTGGCATATAGTTCCTTTGAAAGGATCCAAGCGCCAATTTTTGGCCATTTTTAATACTTACGAAACACATGTCCATCAGGTCTGAGTTAGTAACCATGATTCAAAATACAAGAAAAAGTTCATTTGTTGGCATTTCTATCTTTCAGATTCAGCACAAGTCCCAATACTTACGAGAAAATCGATAATGCACTGTCGTAGCCACTCATATTGAACCGGGTATAATGGTGGCAAGCGGTAGCTGGTGGTGATAATCGAGTGTGAAGCCGCGACGATTTGGGTGCCCGGCTACATGCAGTCTCGGACCATCGCAGATTGGAAACTGAGTAGTGGATGCGAAAGCATCAATGATAAAGCTGGATGTTGGAGAGAAAGATATAGTTAGCTCAAAAGATATAATTCGCTCAGAAGTGAGTCTGGAGACTGTTGTTGGTGCTAAAACACAAAATAAACTGAAGAAAAATGGAAAGAATAACAGCAATAAAAAGAAGCGAAATCCTTCGAATACTCGACCGGCCACTGACAATCAAGCTCGAATTTCCTTTTTGACTTCCAGGCAGCCAATACTCTCCTCCTAACAAAATATGACGAATTGTCTCGAAATATGGGCCCGAAATGCAGACTTGGTGTCCAAGAAATCTGTCACTAAACTCACACCTTCGTTGAAAAGAAGTATTTGTAGAGACTGTAATACCTGCTTAATACCCGGATTGAGTCAAAAGACATATATAACCAATGATTCGGTTGCCAAATCGCCTCACAATGATGTGTTGGTTCATGAATGTTGCAATTGTGGGACAAAAAAGCGGTTTCCTATCGGTCGAGATTTGGGGTATACAGAATTTGCAGCTAGGGCATAAGAGAAAGGATGATAAGAAACAAAAGTAATAGAGACGACATAGACGATGTGTGATACAGTGTGACATATACCATGAGTGAATACAAGACATTAACCTTTAGATACATACAACCTACTATATAGTCTTCATGATCTTTCCTTGGGTCCCAACATCTTCTCTGGTCTCACCCACTCCTCAAACTCTTCAGAAGTAAGCATGTTAAGCTCTAGGCACAGTTCCTTCAACGTAAGGCCCTTTTTGTGAGCATTCTTGGCGACCTTGGAAGCGTTGTCGTAGCCGATTTGGGGGTTCAAAGCCGTTACAAGCATCAACGATTCGTTCAAAACCTTGGCAATCTTTTCCTCATTAGCAACTATTCCATCCACACAGTTGATCTTGAAAGAGCGACAACCATCGCCAAGAAGTCTGATGGACGAAAGAACATTGCTAGCCATAACTGGCTTGAACACGTTCAACTCAAATTGTCCGGAAGCTCCTGCAAACGTCACCGTGGTGTGGTTACCCATAACCTGAGCACACACCATGGTCATAGCCTCACATTGAGTGGGGTTGACTTTTCCTGGCATAATTGACGAACCAGGGTTCATTTTCTGGAAGCGACAATTCTCCATATCCACAACGAGGACCAGACCCAAGGTACCTGATGTCATTGGCAATCTTGAAAAGAGATGTAGCCAAAGTGTTGAGTGCACCAGAAGCCTCTACCAAAGCATCGTGAGCAGCCAATGCTTCAAACTTGTTGGGAGCGGTTTGGAAATTGAACCCTGTAATTTTTGCAATTTCGCTAGCAACCATAGTATCGAATCCCTTGGTGGTGTTGAGTCCAGTACCAACGGCGGTTCCTCCTTGAGCGAGATACAACAAACGAGGAAAACATTGCTCTACTCGATCGAGTCCATAGGTCAATTGCTGAACGTAGCCGGAGAATTCTTGGCCCAAAGTCAACGGGGTGGCATCTTGCAAGTGGGTTCTACCGATTTTGATGATTTTGGCGAACTCATCTGCCTTTTTCTGGAAACTATCACGAAGATTGCGCAAGTTGGGCAACAATCTCTTGTGGATTTCAGAAACTATAGCGATGTGCATAACCGTGGGGAAGGTATCATTGGACGACTGGGACATATTACAGTGATCATTGGGATGAACGGGAGACTTGGAACCCATTTTCCCGCCCAAAATTTCAATGGCTCGGTTCGAAATCACCTCATTGGCATTCATGTTCGACTGAGTTCCCGAACCAGTTTGGAAAACCACCAATGGAAAATGGTCGTTCAAGCGTCCTTCGGCTACTTCCTGAGCAGCCTGTCTGATCGCACCAGCCAACTTGGGATCCAACAACCCCAATTGCTCATTGACAGAAGCCGCAGCACCCTTCAAAACTCCGAAACTCCGGATTATAGGATCGGGCATTTTGGTGTCACCAATGTCGAAATTCTGGAGCGACCGCTGGCTTTGTGCTCCCCAGTACTTGTCACTTTGCACGGCGATTTCGCCAAAGGCATCGGTTTCGATTCTGCTCATCAAGTTGGTTCGGAGAAATCGACGGAAAATTGGGGTAGAAAAGCTTTGGGTGCGCCCGGGCCCGGGCACGAAGGACCCGGATGTAGAAGGTGTAATAGATGAGTACTGGGTAGATTGGGCATTGGTTCCGGCACTTTGCAACTGGATATTTGTGCAACACTGGGCATTTAGTCAACTGGAAATTAGTCAATTGGCTTTTTGCATTGGAACACTTTCTTGAAGTTGTATATGAGCTTTAGTTTTGGGGTTAATTTTTCACTTTCACAAGTACCTCGACTCCTCCTTTTGTCTCATCCGCCGGGCAGGCTGGACCCGGGCTCCGAGCCAGTTGTACCGGAACCCAATTTCGTGGGCCAAAATCTCACCAAAACCCAACATCATACCGTTGATGAAGGGCAAAATTATATTGATCGAAGCACGGCGAAAAATCGTCCAAAATCCCCCATTAGTATACGAGTCCAGAGCAGCGCGATCAGAGTCTATAAGCATCTCTGTGTGCACGATATCTTCATCGTTAACCACATCATCGGTCGACATTTGGCCTCGAAGAATGGCCAAATCGTTGAGCTGAGTGAGCTCATCCACTTCGGTTCCGTCTGAAAAAAATGCTTTTTCCGAGTCCTGAACATCACTGGAGCCCGGGACAGCGCTCAGGAAAGCTGGGTCGAAGTTGGGGAGTGTACTTTCTGCGTATTCCATAGGGTGAACTGATCGACTGCGAATGAATAAATCGCCAATTGAAATCAAAAATGGGCTGCGAAATGAAATCGACTGCGAAATAGTCGACTGCGAATAAATCGACTGCGAAAAAAATTGAAAGAAATCGAATTGATTATCGACCGACTGCAATACAAGAGCACAGAATATTCCATGGCATTGGCATATTTCCATTTTGCATACGAACTTTTCCTGTTTAACATTATTTACTTATCTCATTTTTTGAGGCCCACAGAAAGTCCCTTCTTCAATCTCTGCTCGGTCAATGCAGCAATAACTGCCGCTCCCACTCCAGAACCATCCACAGCGGCCGTGATGGTGATTGGGTCCTCCACAGAGTCGTCCCATTCGAAAATGTCACGCAAAGCACGAGCAGTTCTCTCTTTGAATCCAGGATACATGTTGTAGACAGAACCGTCAGCAGCACAGTGGCCGGTCTTGTAGCCTCTTTTTTTGCAAATGGCTGCAATTCCACACACAGACAACCTGGCGGAACGCTCACCAACCTTTTGGGCGATACGTGAAATAACAGCTCTTTCATTGAAGGTGGTGTCCAAGTTCAACACTTCCTTGAACAATGCCTCCACCTCAGTGAGACTCTCATAAGGATCTTCTTCAATTCTCGCAGGGAACGAAGTGTCCATGATAAACTCTTCTTTCAATTTGGAGAGATCCTGGCCTTGGAAAATCAACTTTTTCTCCTCCGCCAAGTCAAGCAAAATGAGTCGCAAAACCTCACCCAAGTAGTAGCCTGATATCATTTTTTCAAACGATTGTTGACCCGGTCTGGGCGATTGCTTGTCGATGAGAACGTCGTATTTGGTTCTTGGCAACACCACAAGCTCGTTGTCGAAAGCACCGTACTCACAGTTAATGGCCATAGGGCCGTCCTGAGCTACATCCGATTCCACCTTTCCTTCCAACTTGGGAATATCCTTGACTACATCGTAGTAGGCTCCGTTACAACCAGTTCCGAAAATCAACCCCATAATGGTTTCAGGATCAGTGTACATGGAAGCAACCAAAGTACCGGTGGTATCGTTGATCAAAGCAACGACATCGATTGGAACTCCAATATTCTTGATGGCATCTTGAAGCATTGGAACCACATCGTGGCCCTCTACTCCGTCGATATCAAACCCTTTGGTCCATCTTTGTAAAACACCAGTGTTAATAGAATATTGCGTGGCAGGGTAAGAGAACGTGAATCCCAATGGTAATGGTTCGGTACAGCCGTCATTGAATTCTTGTTCGACAAACTCTTTAAGACACTTGGCAATGAAACCAAACAACTCGTCGGCGGTGGAGGTTCTCATGTCCAGAGGCAAAGCATATTTGGACTGAATGGTTTGGAAAGAACGGTTTCCGTCCAATTTCACCAACACAACTCTCAAGTTGGTTCCTCCCAAATCGATGGCCAAGTAGTCACCCTTCTCCTTACCAGTAGGAAAGTCCATGACCCAACCAGGAATCATGGGAATGTTACCACCTTTCTTGGACAAACCCTTGTCCAATTCCGTTATAAAGTGGGCGGTAACTTTTTTCAAAACTTCGGGCAGCAATGTTAACATATCTTCGATGGCATGCAACTCTGTGGATAATTCCTGGGGAACATCCTTGAGAAGATTTGATCTTTCATGAGCATCGTGGCTAATAGTCATTTTGTGGAAATGGGGCACAAGTGGCTATTTATGTATTTTCCGCAAAAACGCCGATTTTCGAGAGCGGAGTTTTATCTCGGGGTTTTTTCCAGATCTCGGAAAAAAACCGTACGATGCAGGATCACGCGAGCGGATTGTTCCAGTAAGTCATGGACTTCAGGCCGACAACGGAGTGCCGTGGTTCAAGCAGGAATGAGACTTGGAGTTGCAACGCTTGGTTTCCAACTTTTGCGATGATACTGGAAACCAAAAGTCTCAAAGTGTTAGTGATTCTCGTTCAGTAAAGGTTTTTGGCGTTTCTCAAACCTCCGTTTACCCCTCCGTAATGCCCCGCATCCGTTGCTGTCTCCAGTTGGGGATTGCGTTATATTGTTGGAGACACCGGGCACTATTTAGTCGAGGTCGGCAGATTTCATGCATGCTGACATCATTCTGCAGGAAGAGTTTTTCCGGAATTCTTTTCTTTCGTTATTGCTCTGAAGTAACGCCATTAAAGTCCTCCATGGCCTCCCCCACTCTTTGTAGCTGTACCTTGATGTCGTGGACATAATTGTTCATTTCGTCAAAGTTTTCTTTCTTGTATAATACGTGCTGACGGTCCTGACCCTCGTTGTCAAAAAACGAGAAAAGACTTGAGTCAAGCTTGTCGGTGGTGTTAGGCTCAACCCTGAAGCGCTCCTGTTGTAGATTCAGATCAAAGTCCTGTGAAGCCATAATGTCGATCAATCTGTCCTGCAGTGTCTTCATGGCTTCCAATTCACTGTTGAATTTTTCGTTGAAAAACGAACCTCTTTCTCTTACGTCGCTCGCCATCTTCCGGACATCGTCCAACACGTCAATTTGGGTCCATAATTTGTCCAGATACGAAACACTGGGTTTGGCGCTGGGAATATGATCAAGCGTGCGCAAGCTCTGGTTGTCGAAAGTAGACGGCGGATTGTAGGCGGAGTCTGCGTTGGTGTTGGTTCGACTTATACGGGCCAAACTCGACCTGGAGCCCAGCCGGGAGTACTTGTGGGAAGGTGTTGTGGACTGGGGAACAGATAACTTTCGCATGATTGAAAGAATAATGAAGGTTTTGGATGTTTCGGAAAGTTTTGGATGACTTGAAGGTATGAAGCTGATGCTCTGGGTGCGGTGATGATTTGTAGCTGGTTTTCTCGGTTCCTTTGTTTACAAAAATTCGTGGTTTGATGGGTGTTCCTCTGGCCGCCAGATTGTTTATCAAGATATTTTCGCGATTCTCACAATTTTGAAATTTTGGCTTTCGCAGCTTCGCAGATTCATTCAATTCAGTTTCAGTTCTTCAAACCCAGCTTTAATATTCCTTCATGGCGTGGAAGAGACTCCTCTACCTCGCGCAGCCGTACCCAGACAACTACACAGATCCATGTTTTTTATCGCAAATTAAACGAAATACGACTGTTGCCAAGTACTCGTATTGGCACCTAGTAGACCATTTTTCGTTGATTGTGCTTCATTTGGCTACTGTTGTGCTAGTGGAGCTCACGTTCTTGGGCATATATGATCGTGGATGGGATCCAGTGGTGCCAATGGTCATTGCAGCGGCTGGTGTAGTTGTTGGAATGGTAGCATGGGATACAGTAACTGGTAAAAAAACGCCCCCCCTGACCAAAAACTCGCCAAAAATTAAGACTGACAAGTGGAACACGGTGCGGTCAGTTCTCGTGGTCATTCTTATTGTTCTCGTGCTTTCTCCAGTTTTAAAGTCGCTTACAAGATCAACGTCCTCAGACTCAATATGGGCACTTTCGCTCATTCTTTGTTTGTTCAATATGCTCTGCCATGATTACGCCATGGACCCTCATTTGGCAGCGTACCGACCCATTTTGTCCACAAACTTGTCGCTTCTGAACGCATTGGTTCTTGCTTCTAGATTGTCGTCGTCTCTACATGTTTTTTGTTTCGTTGTTTTTGCCGCTGTGGTCAACATTTTGGTTCCACTCTTTGACGTGGGGATCCGCAGAAGCAACCCAAACTCTCGTCTTCATCACATTGTGCTTTTCCTGTTTTATTTGGCGGTTTGTGTTGCAACCAATAATTTATTCGGACCAGGTTTGGTGTTAGTGTGGTTGATGACAATGGCTGGAATTGCATTGATGCTTCCCGCGTACTTCTTGTGGGTCCAGCAGTACAAAAACGAGCTCCAGGGACCTTGGGATCCCGCCAAACCGATCATTCGTAGACAAGATAGTTGACGGCTGCAAATTGATGGAGTAATGGGTGGTGTTTGGATGTCGGGACACCCATGCACCACGCGCTCATTTCAACTCAAACATTTCTGGTCGATACTCGAACATGGCCGAGGGTACGGAGAACGGAAGGCTGACGCAACCCAGTCAAAGCCCTGCACCGGGATTGAATCAAGGCGGTGCCAACGCAGCCCAGCTGCAGCTGCAGGCGTACTCGCAGCCAAGGGTGCCGCCACGGCCAAGCACGCAACTTTCGCAGGCCGACCTTAATAGGATTGTGCTTGAATATTTGAACAAAAAGGGGTATCACAAAACAGAATCGATGCTTCGTCTTGAAAGCTCCAATACGCCAACGCCGCCGGGCGAGCAGATGTCACCTGCGACCACCGCAATGGCGACTTCCGGGGGTAGTAGTACTGGTGGCGGGTCATTGATGGGAGCCAATTCCGGGACTGGTGCGGCAAATGCTGCAGGTGTCACAGGTTTGGATCCTGAAGTGTATTCTCGTGCATACAACATGCTTCTGCGGTGGGTTGATACTTCTTTGGACTTGTACAAGCCGGAACTTGCTCGTTTTTTGTATCCGTTGTTTGTGCATTGTTTTCTCGAGTTGGTAGCACGAGGACATCCGGCGCATGCCAAAGCATTTCTTGACAAATTTGGTGGAGATCATCAGCTTTTACATGGACTGGAAGTTTCCAAACTCGCAGGAATTTCATTACCGGAACATTTACGAGAGAACGAACTTGCAACCGCATACCGTACCCGCAGGTATCGGCTTGTGGTTTCCAAAACCAGTAAGAATTTGGTGCTTTACTTTCTACATGAAAATGATGCAGTTGGTGGGGGGCTTCTTGTGCGTATTATTAACCAATATTTAAGCATAGTGGTTGCTAGCACACGTCCCGACAAAACTAACAAACCGGGAGAAGCCGATCCAGACGAGGGTATTGCCGGGTATGTTACCAAGTCGGAAATTGACCGGTTTAATCAGCAAACGGTAAAATTGGGACCAATGCCGATGGATGCAGAGGTGGAAAAAGAAGTGGAAGCAGAGCTTAAGGAGGAGCAAGGTGAGAACGACACATCGCTAGTGGATGAATTCAAAAAGTTGACCGGAATTACAGAAGATTCACCGGCCAAGGAAATCCCGCTTCCGTTAGCAGATGCAGCCGAGATTCGACGCCAGATCCTCTCGGTGAAAGACTCGCGCGCCCGACTCCGGCTCGATACACCGCAAGCTGCTGCACCGTCGGTATGCATGTACACATTCCATAACACGCACAATGCAATGACGTGCGTTGATTTCAACGACGATAGCACCATTGCTGCGGCCGGGTTTGAAGATTCCACCGTCAAGCTTTGGAGTCTCGATGGCACGCCGCTCAAATCTCAATCGAAGCGTGATCCGCATAATAACGACATTTCGCGGCGTCTTGTTGGCCATTCAGGGCCGGTGTACAACGTTGCATTTTCGCCCGATAATCACTACGTTGCGTCTGCATCCGAGGACAAGTCGGTTCGGTTATGGTCGCTCGATTCGTATACCGGGCTTGTGGCTTATAAGGGGCATACTGCGCCGGTATGGGACGTTGCATTTTCACCTTGGGGCCATTACTTTGCAACCGCATCGCACGATCAAACTGCGCGATTGTGGGGAACCGACCATATTTACGCACTTCGAATTTTCGCCGGCCACATCAACGACGTGGAATGCGTGCAATTTCACCCTAATAGTAACTACGTTTTTACCGGGCTGGCGGACAAAACGTGCCGCATGTGGGACGTGCAGAGTGGCAATTGCGTGCGTATATTCATGGGCCATACTGGTCCCGTCAACTGCATGGCAGTATCTCCGGATGGACGATGGTTGGCTTCTGCCGGGGAAGATTCGGTAGTGAATTTATGGGATTGCAATTCCGGTCGCCGCATTAAGGCCATGCGTGGTCACGGGCGCAATTCGATTTACTCGCTTGCATGGTCGCGCGAGGGAAATGTGGTGGTAAGCAGCGGCGCCGACAATACCGTAAGGGTGTGGGACGCCAAACGTGGCACATCCGACCATGCGCCGGAACCGGAACATTTAGATAAGGGAACCGGTGACCACATGACAGCGTATTTTACAAGGAAGACGCCGGTGTACCGCGTGCGGATGACACGCCGCAACCTCTGCATAGCAGGTGGCGCTTTCACGGACGCTAGCTAACGCAACAATCCGACCTACGGCGGGAACCTACAGGGCAACCTACAGCCGTGCAAACCATCTGAGTTGATCTCTTGGCAACGTGCCTGGTGCAGCATGCAGGTCCCGAGCCCATATAATGCACAATTTCTGCACGATTGCTATACAAGATTGCTGTTTGACGCCCGCAATTTCATCATTTACGGTGGCATTTCGCCACTGCTATTTATGGCTCCGGGCGCGTCCACATGGGCGTCGTGGCTGATGGGTTAAAAATAACCGCTAGGTGGGCTGGTGCATCGGTGCGAGATAGCATTGCAGCCACACTCTGAAACACACAATTCATGCCACCTTGTTCAATTAATGTTCATTTAAAATTGTTCATTGATTTATTCAATTAATCGTCCTTAAATTGCCTAACTTGTCAGTTCCTTCGTTCATCTGAATAATATCTACCGGTTCAGATCTCCTATTATTAGCTCCATCCACACACCAGTTCCGATGGCTTAGGCTTAACCCATCCCACATGGGCAATATGAGGAGACGTCTCAATGAATATAAGCCGCAACAAGGCTGAAAATGAAACAGACGGTTGCTGCTTTTGGGCGTGTTTAAAGTGGCTTGCACGACAATTTCGTGTTGAGGGTGGAACCGCCTAAATTTTGTCAGGGTATAAAATCCCCCGTGCTCCTCCAACAATTTTCATATTTCAATTGCTATGAAATCTTCTACTATCCTTGTTGTTCTCGCTGCTGCTGCTGGTGCTTTTGCTGCCAAGTCCGACTCTTCGTCTAAGGCTGCATCTTCTCACGCTGCTTCTTCTCACGCCGCTTCCGGTTCTGAAGCCGCTTCCGGCTCCATTACTTCTGCTGCTGCTTCCAAGGCTTCTTCTGCTGCTGCCGGTGCCAAATCCGACTCCAAGTCCGGTTCCGCTTCCAAGTCGGCCACCAAATCCGGTTCTTCTTCAAAGGCTGCTGCTGGTGCCGCTACCGCTGGTATGGGTGTATTGGGTGCCGCTGCCGCTATTATGTTGCTTTAGATAGTAATACAGTGAGTCGAGTCACGTGTAGCCCACGATATTGTCTCACGTGACAAATACAGAAACTGTCTCACGTGCCATACGTCACACGAAACGATGCACGCGACGTTGGCCGTCGTTCCTCACAAGACGTGCGTCATGCACGTACCCCACTCGGCACGGCAGTGAAATCCTTCAATTTCCCTGAACCTGAAAACTACGCCATCTACAACTCATTCGAGCACATAACATCACCATCAGCTCACCAGCTTCATCACCAGCTTGCCACCAGCCACCTTTGTTTTCACAATATCTTTGTTCATTGTCCATATATGCCGGCGACATTTTTCTTGCTGCACGCTGCGGCAAATCCGACATCCCCTCCCCCACAGTCTTGTCTATATAAAAAGTTGAAATTCCAGTTTCCCCAGATTACATCTCCATCATGAAATTATCTACTGTTGCCTCCGTTTCTTCAATTTTTGTTGCTAGCGCCCATGCTGCCAACTCAGAACAAGTTGCTTTCCTTACTGCGTTGGTAGAGGACTTTAAAGACCATAAAGGCGACTACCTTAAATTTTACCAAACCGCCAGTGACGTACCTGGAGTTTTAACTAGTTTGGTCAAACAAGTCGGAACTTACAAGGACGATTCCTACACTACATTATTGGACGATTCGGCAATTAATGTTGGAAGTTTGTCGAGTTTTGCCACAAACTTGCCATGGTATACCAGAATTGCATCTGAAGTCGGCATTTCCGACGCCGATAGCGGGTCAAAATCTTCAAAAGCAGAATCTTCTTCGGCTTCAAAAACTTCTTCCGAGTCGTCGTCGACTTCCGGCGGCGCAGGCAAGATGGCGCTTCCTGTGGGTGCTATTGTTGGAGCTGCAGCTGTAGCTTTGATGTAATTTATTAATATATCGTAACCGTGCGAAAGACCTACGAAAGCCCGTTGCGGACATTTTCATCGCGATGCGTATTATTGCTTTTCCTAATGTAGTAAAAAGCCTCGCGACACATGCAGGACATGTCCCAGTGTTGCAAATCCTTCTAGTTGTGTTTTGCAGTTACCATAAGTACAAGCCATTGTAGTCGCCAGAGAAGATTGTCCCAGCTGTCGTGAGGAATGGGGTTAAATGCTGCTTGCGGATTGAGATGTTTAAGTTGAATTCCGGTGGCATGGATGAGTTGCTGCAAATTTTGATTTAGGAGGTGCAACCCTCTTTCGAAGTTTTCGTTTTGCTGGTTCTTGGTTCGTCGTATATCGTAATGTAGTGTGTAGCTGTGGCCAAAAGTATCGAAAATGAACGACTCACAGCCTTGGGGTTCCATTTTGAACCCAAGTTGAACTCCGAGAACTTCAGCTAAAGCCTGTACCATTTGCAGAATGTAGCCTAAACCAGCATTTATTTCCACCAATTTGGCTTGAGATTCTGGGGAAGGGTCGTAGCAGGTATCAAGAAGCTCGTGGATGGTTGGTGGAAACTCAATTCCAACCACGGAAAATCTTACTGAACCCTCGGCATTCTCAATGGGCACAAATTGCAGCACCAGAGATGCATGTTCAAATACCTTTTTTCGTATTTCAGGGTAGAGTTGTTCTTGCAATGCCTCTTGCAAAGGATAGCATTCCTGGTCCAACATCTCGATTTGGTGGGTGGTTGTTGCAACTATTTCTGGAAACCGGTCGTCGACAAGACGTTTAATATCGTCGATGGCTACTTTATAGTGCATTATTTCATGAAGAATGGAATCGTTATTGGACCGCTGGCGCCGTATATACTCGTCGAGCTGTCGTATTTGTCTTTTGAGCTTTTCGGTTTTGTAGGGCATAGTATTGATGTTTTCTGGGTCGATTAGCCAATGAATAGAATCATCGATATTGTGTGAAAAAAGTTGTTTAGATGATTCCAATTCGGCCACCGACCGCTCGAGTTTCGTTAGCGACCGCACAGCTTCAAACGCGTACGATTTCTTCTGTGCTGGAGTGGAATTGGGGGTTTTTTTCTCGGATTGAGTTTTCTTGTCAATATAGTACAATTTTCCATCAAAATCCAATTCCACAAAATTCTTGGTTTCGGCCTCGGTCTCAATCTCGTGGATAGAGGTTGTGCTTGCTCGTAGGTGCACCAACAAGTGCCAAGGGCCATTTTGGTGACGAGCCCACACCTTAATTTGAAACTGAGAGCAATCCCGGGGTAAACGAGGAAGTGACAATTGTCGGAATTGCGGACTCAGATTTCCATAGATTACTTCGCTAACGTGGACGAGGGTCCATTGGGGTCCGGTCCGGACATACAAGGCGAAAAATGAGTCGACAAGCGTTTTTGCGTTCAATTGGCGAAGTTGTTCATAGTTGGGTATTTCCTGCGGGATGATGAGAATCGATGATTTTCTGGTTCTGGTCAGTTGTGAACGTTTCTGGGCCTCAGTGTGGCCCTCACAAGCTTCAGGGGGTCCCACATCCCCATCCAAAACGAGATCTCGTACGCTCAACCCACGGAGACTGGAGAGCCTCAAGTTCATGCGCAGAAGAATGCGGGTCGCAGCGTCAAATGCACGAAATGCGAACGCACAAACTACGAAACGCACGAAACCTCGTCTTCATGGCCAACTATATCGTCGCTTTGGCCCATTTTTGCGAGCTTCACGGCCCCGTGTCCATCATATGCACCCAGCAGACACACGAGAACGTGCACCAGACGTCCTACCTTCTTCCTGGGAACTCCAAAGTACAAACCTGTGCTTCGTGCAAATTGGTGCTTCCTCAAGATGCAATAAACTTGATTACAAACGACACCAATGATGCCAATGGTGCCCATACCGTGTGTATATCGTCGAAGTATCCCTCCTCACAAAGAAGGTACACCGCTCTTACAAAAGTGGTGATGAAAGCGTTGACAGTAGAAACCAGTGCCGACCCTAAACGGCCAATTTTGTACGGAGACAGTGTGGATGGCTACTGCATGAGCCGAGTATTCAAAGTACGAGACCCCAGTGCCCGCGGAGGCGAGAGAAAGTACAGTTTTATAGTACTTTGTGACAGCGAGAGCCATCTTTCACTGAACTGGGAAATCATAGCCATGTATATCGGCGAGATGATTTCACATATACAAGAAAAGGTGGAAGCCCGAAGGTCTAGCGGAGCCACAGAAGAAATTGATAACGAAAAATATTTACGAAGATCAATGGCACGGCCAAAACTGCTTGTGGAACTCACAGGAGACGACCAGATTTTTGTGAGGTTACATATGTGGGCGCGAGAGGTGCTCCGCGATGTTCAAATGAAAGATTGAGAAGCGAGATAGACCGGTAATGATTAAAGTAATGATTATAATACAGTAATGATAAGAGTAATGATTCACGATATACCGTTAAATGTCAATCCTCGTGCATCGCGTGCATCGCGCATTGCACCGCACCGCATCGCACCATGTAATTCTACCCATCGATCTATGGTTTTGCTTTTATCCCTAATAACCATTATATCCGGCTACATATGGTGGACATATCCTGTTTCTACGAGTGGATTTGATCCACGTCTTGTTCCCGCCTTGTGGTTTCGGTGTATCATGGTTTCCACTTCATCCGGCACTTTCAATTCATCTCTTCCCTTTAAATGGTCATCTTTGATTGGGTTACGCAAAGTCAATTGCAGCTGCAAGGCATTTGCAGACCATTATCATATTGAAACGGAACACCTTCCATGCGAAAATGTTCCCTATATGAGATTTTACGATCACCCTAGTCTTTCACTTTCATCGCTGGACCATGAATTGGTGGGTGCAACATATATGACCAACGCACCATTACCGGCCAAAATTGTTTTTGTAGCACAACATGGGTTAATAGAGCTTGCTACGCATACTCAGAAGTTACAGATAAATTGTTCGGATGATCATATTGATATAAGAAGAGAATGGAACCAAGTTGCGAATATTTTGCAGCCGACCAAAGTTGTATCCCAATCTGCCAATTCACAACAAAACTTATGGGAGTCTCCTCCCGAGGCATCGTGCTCCAATATAAAGTACTTTCATGAAGTTGGAAGCCACCAGGATTGGCGTTTTTTTCGGTCTTGTGACCATAAACCTATCATCCATCGTATGGCCAGAGCTTGGTTTCGATTTGCAAGAGAAGCTGGTATAGACACTTGGTTAGCACATGGTCTGGCCCTAGGATGGTACTGGAATCGTCTGAACCTTCCGTGGGACAATGATATTGATGTTCAGGTGAGTTTTAGTGGTCTTGAAAGACTTTTGCAATTTAACCAGTCCATCGTATTTGATGTCCATGATACAAATTCCGTCAACCTTGGCGTAGGAGGATACCTTCTTGACGTCAACAGCAACATATACTGTCGAGAAAATGACTTGAACAACGTTATCGATGCCAGATTCATCGACATATTCTCGGGTTATTTCGTCGATATAACAGCTTTATCATATGTCCCAAAAAACATGGAAGTTGAAAGCGAAGAACTTTCGCAAGTCATAGAACCAAGTTACACCATCTACCAAGCCAATCCGACTTACAATCACAAAAAAATGTATGCTTCAATGGCAGAAACCAGAAACAATTTGATCGCGAATCATCTGCTTCTTTATGCAAAAGATCACCACTTTTATACAACCACAGATATCTTGCCATTGCAAAAAACCATGTTTGAAGGAGTGGTCATGTATGTCCCCAACAACATAGAAAGTATGTTAAAACGAGAATATCCAAAAGGATTTCTTTATCGAAGATTCGAAGGGCATTCTTTTGAGCTGGGAGTGTGGAAAACTCCAGGCCAAGATGTAACTCAATTTCAACAATTACTCAATACCAAACAATTGAAAGACATACCGCCAGTCTGGAAAGATCCTTGGGTCCGGTGGACTAATTCCTCCTTAATAAAAGTGTCTTAAATTACACGATTTGCATCCGGGAAAGAGGCCATATTATAGCCACCACTTTTCCCACCACCAATCCCTGGCTTATAGGGCCAAATGTGTTGGAGTCAACCGAGTGTGCCGTGTTATCTCCTTCAACCCAGAGGTGATTTCGTGGAATCAATGCCTGGTTTTTCGGATATGGTGGACTGTGGGGAAACACTGTATCTCCTTGTAATCCGGTAATTCTCTTCGTAACCAACTTTTCTGGATTGTTCGGCGACCGAAACATGATTATGTCGCCGCGCCGGAGCGAATTGGGTCGTTTAAGATTGTATTTTTGAACTATGGCGATATCTTGAGAAGTGGTGGTGGTACCAGGATTGAACGTAGGAGACATTGAAGTTCCTGAAATATGACATGGCTGATACACATGGTTATGGAAGGTGTAGAGAACGGGAAACCACGTAAGGGTAACGAATGCAGTCCTTGTGTAGTGTGCCATAACCCAATAAGTTTCGGATCGTAAAGATTTCGGTTTGAAAGTTGCTTATGTAAGCGTGATGCTTGATATACCTTGGAGCTACATGAACTTGCATGTAGGCCTGTGCGTGTGCATAAAAGTCGCTTCATATCTCATCAAGGTTGCTGAACATGTCGGGCTTGTTGGATCAGATATTGATGGAAGATATTGCTAGAAACTGTCCCCAGCAGTTTTTGGCGTTCCACAAGTGTATGGGTGATCCCCAAGGGTCCAATTGTGGAACAGAACAGGTCCAATTGGCTGTATGCATCAAGGGCCAAGTTCCTGCTTTTCAAAAAATTCAAGGCGAATGTGGAGGAAGACTTCAAGCTTATGAAGCATGTTTAAAGAATGCTAGAGGTGACACCAAACGGTGCGAAGGAGACTTGAAAATATTGAGGAAATGTGCATTGGGATCTGTAAGTTAACAAAAGGGAAATTGAGATCAGTTTGGTAGATATCGAATGAAAGTCAATTGCAAGATTACAAGAACTAGGACTGAAATTAAGCGAAAATAAAAACGAAACAAAAATATAGTTGCGTTGACTAATGTGAAGAATGGATCTAAATATGTTGCAGGGTCTGCTGCAATGTAGCTTTGGGTAATATTTCAGCAATTTTAATGTAAGAGCAAGAAGAGTATTCTACGATTCCAAGCAAGTATGAAGTATAAATTTTTAAGTAATTTCTGTCAACTCTTATATTTCTGAGGCACATTATCCAAACGAATTTGCGATAAAAAGTTTCGAGTAGTTTCTCTTAACTCTGGATTGGCATTGTGAGTCTCCTCCATTTCATGTTCATGGTGGAGCAATTCGTGCTCAATATCCTCTTTATGTTTAATTTTGATATCTGGATCATCGTTCATATGGAATTCTTTCCAATGATGTTCTTCGTATTCCAGCTCGAAATCAAGGTGGTGACCTTGTCCATACCCAAAATCTGGAAGCTCTCCGCCGTTTTCAGTGAATTTCTTCCACTCGTCCAATGTAATTTTTCCATCATTATTACTATCCACTAATCGCAATATTTCTGATACAACATGGTCTTTAGCTTCTTTAGTTATGCCCTCCTGATCATGACTATGACGACCCATTCCCGATCCGTCGCCCACTACTGACTCCCGGAGAAGCCCGTACAAGTTTAAAATGTCGCTGGGTGTCCATTCTTGTTGGTTTTTGAGTGCATGAATGGTGAAAAATGATTCGGAGTCGTACGAGTCCATTTTGTGTTCTTCAAGCATATGCCAATTCTGCCACAGAAGTCCTGGTGGAGGCGTGTTGGAATCGTGGCTTCCATGTGCCACAACCAAGGCGGCAAGTGCCAAAATACCGAGTTTCATTTTTGGTGGAATGTATTTGGTTTGGCGGGTGTGTGGGTGCGGATCGATCAATGAATGAGTGTGCATAATGCACCATGCACAACGTGCAGCCACTTACATCGAGGTTGACGTTAACCCCACAATGAACCCCAACCCGAATATGCCTGTGAAGCCCACAGAAGCACGAGTGGGTCGTGAGAACCAGAGATACAACCTGGAAACGGGCGCTCGAATGGTTGCGGGCTGTATTTGTATGGACGAAGCCAAGGAACGGATCATTATGATTCTGAGTATTAAGCACCCAGATAGGTGGATTCTACCAAAAGGAGGAATTGAGTTGGATGAAGGTGATGAGTTTGTTACTACCGCGGTCAGAGAAACTTGGGAGGAAGCTGGATGCGAAGGCAAGATTTTGAGGAAACTTCCGGTGGTATACGACAGCCGGGGTAAGAATGCTCCAACCATCAAGGGTTCATTTGATCCCTCAAAGGTGATTCCAAAGACAGAATTCCATTTCTACGACATGGTAATCGACCAATTGAGCCAAGATTGGCCTGAGCTGCACAAGAGACAACGACGCTGGTGCACCTACAGCGAGGCTAAGCACGAATTGGTCAAAGCCAACCGGCCGGAATTGGTGCTGGCTCTCGAGCTGTCGGCCGTTCGACACGACGAAGAAGTATATTAATTATTTAAATAACCCTCCCATCATATTAGCAAACATGTTTTGACCTCCGGTATTTCCTAGTTTCAACTGGAAATATGTCTTTCCCAAATACTCCACTGGAGCCACAAGTTGGGCTTTTTCAAGGTTTGGTTTATAGTGATCGAGTAACTTGAGAAACTTGTTTCCTGCTTCCTCTTTGGAGAGGGTTAATACCAAGAGCTGGACGAAATTGCAAAGTGGATAATTTTCATTGTAGCTGATTCCTCCCTCTTGCTTGAACTCATTGGCGCCAATAAGTTTGATGAATTGGTGAACAAATTCTTGTGCAAATGTCACGTTCTTAAGGTATCCATAGTTCAAAGCACCACGAGCCATGAATATTCCTGGATCCCCGCCATTTATAGCCCACACATCGTACAAAAATTGACAATATGCATCCCGAGATTCACTGGTACCCAACACGCAGTGTAATTCTGCAATAGCAAATAATTTTGATTTTTCGTCATTCGTGGCAGTGGACTTTCTTATGGCGCCTAAAAACTTGAGACCGAATAAATGATGAAGATCGGCGTCTCCAAATTTATTTTCCGTATTTTCCTGACTCCAATTGGTGGATTTTTTCGCCAAATCAGCCAATGCGGGGTCTGTTTGAGGTAATTGGTTCACCAATTCAATCAACTTCATCTTGTATTCTTTGTGGGCGGCGTCGCATATTATGCCTGCTTCCGAGTATACAGCCAACAAATATATTATCAAGTCGGTAGCCGATGCATATTCGGATTTTGCAGCCAAAATAGATGCAGCTTGATAGAGAAGATCGATTGCATCAGAATACTGTTTTGCCTTCACATACCGATTCGTGATTATACGCACCGTCTGGTGGGCTTCATAATATGAGCCGGCATCGATCTTTGCGCGGAAACGGGTAATGGTTCGTTGGAGCTTGTCAGACATGATGCAAATCTATCAAATAAAGCGTCAAATAAATGCAATGCAATGCACTCTCTTAGTTTCTGCTTTGCATGAGTTTCGAATGTCAATCGTGCATACAACCGCATATACATCCAAACACCACCGCCGAGGCCTTTCAACCCGGGAATCATCCGCAACATTCAACCTAGGTGATATGAGAGCTTTTGCCAGATTGTTGAAGCATACCCCACTCATCAAGTTTGTGGGTGGTCCTCACAAGGCCGAAAGTAAGTTGATAAGGTGCAAATCCTCCTAAAGGGAAAGCTACTAACCAAGATATTTCGCATGCCGTCAAAGCCCATCCCTGTGCACCCGACGGAAAAGTTCCCGGATCCAGTGGGCTGGGTGCCGGAACCTCTAGCGGGTCTCAATTTAAATCCGGAATCGAACCTCGTGAAGGAGAGGTATTTTCTCGTGCCGAATTATCACCTCGTTTCCGCTACAAGCCTATTAAAGATTCAGAAATTGAACAGCTGCTTAGCGGTGGTGCGGAGTTGGTGTTCTGATCCATAGCAATACATAAACGATAGAAAAGTGTAGTAAATGGAAGAAGTGGGTGGTATAGTGGGTGTGTGGATGGAAGAGTACGAATGCTTGGTGTTTGGGTGCGCGTCTTACCTATTCTCAACTTCAGTCTCGCACGCTCAACGCCACCATGAACCACGATCCTTATGTATGGGGACGTCCCGATGACGCCGTTTACGGGGCCTATAACCATGCAATTGCCAATGCCAGCAGCCATGGCAACGTACAGGAAGAAACCAGCTTTCCCAAGATGAATAGTCAGCAACCAATCATTACTGGAACTTCGGTGAATTCGATCAAATTTAAAGACGGAGTAATTGTTGCTGCCGACAACATGGGATCATATGGATCCTTGCTTAGGTTCAACAATATCGAAAGAATCTTCAAAGTTGGTAAAGAAACCGTCGTGGGAGTCTCAGGAGACATCTCAGATTTCCAACAGATTCAAAGATTGTTGGACGAATTGGAGATTACCGAAGAAATATATGACAACGATGGAGGACACAACTTACGGGCACCCAATGTCCATGAATACTTGACAAGAGTGTTGTACAATAGGAGATCGAAAATGGATCCTTTATGGAATGCCGTTGTAGTGGCTGGTTTCAATGATGACAAAACTCCTTTTTTGAGGTATGTGGATTTGTTAGGCGTCACCTACGGGCTGTCGGCTATATGTACCGGATTTGGAGCCCACTTGGCTATTCCGCTTTTGCGTCAATTGGTTCCTGATGACAAGGATTACCAAAATGTGACAGAAGAACAAGCAAGAGAAGCCATTATCAATTGCATGAAGGTTTTATTCTACAGAGATGCGCGTTCCAGCGACAAGTTTACGTTGGTGACTTTAAAGCAGGGCCAGCCCCCTAAATTTGAAAAGGACTTGCGTTGCGAGAACCAAAACTGGAGGTTTGCCAAGGATCTCGTGGGATACGGCAGCACGCAGTTGTAGTTCTTGAAATCCCAGAATCGGATCTCGGAATCGTGAATCTCAGATCGTTGAATAAGTCACCGCCTATAACTGCACAATTGCTACAACACCATGTTAGCATATGCTAACAATTTGCTACAATCTGCTATAAACTGCTACAATGCTAAATACAAAGCTTATCATTTGCTACAGACTGAACCGCGATATGTTCGTCTGCTTCTTTATCGCTATCGCTTTTCATTGCTTTTCCATTGCTCTTTCATTGCTTCTCTCATCACTTTCATCACTTTCATCACTTTTCATCGCCTCTTTCATTTGCTCTTGACTAACGAGCATTCAGTTCTCCATGCCAATCCTCGGTCTTATCCTGTTCCTCGTTTGAATACGTTTTTTCGTGCTTTCCTGTTGGCTAAAGGAAGGGCTTAGATCCCCCGCATACCTTAAAGCTTATCATGCATCTTCACTTCCACACGAGACAAGTTCAGCAAGTATACACGGTGCCAGAATCCCCTCGGCCGCCTGCGGTCCATCCCGATCTCCTTGGCATATTTTAGTGGCGCCACACGATTATTGATTCATTGTTCTCAATGCCGTCTCCATGCGGCTGTATTATGCACAAACGGTGTTTGCTGCAAGTTCGGTGCGTCTATTTTAACGCCAGTTATGGCACCACGATTTCCCCTCCTTCGACAAGTGTCGAGATTATCACTCATGCATCCTTGACATCACACCACACAACCCCAATTTACCATTAAAGCCACTTTGAGCCGTCGTAAATGTGGCGCTGCGTCATCGATATGCACCTTTGTTTCTAGAAGACGCACTCTACCCGTCAACGCCATTTTTCGTGCTTCTTGTGCAGGGCACGTCTGTTTCTGGGGTCAGGGAGGGGAAGCCCCTAAACCAACCTCGTATACACCTACCTTGACAGTTGTGGACGTTTGCTTTCCCTTGGCTTGGTGAGAACGCATGGAACTACTATGTCGTTTGATATCACTTTTCTAGGATCATCAGGCGGATGTTTGGACGGCACTACATGCGCCGTATTGGTCAAGCCTCATCTGATAACCTACAAAGAAATAATTACCCAACAACGGTTCGACGATATAATTTGTGTCGACGCTGGCAGTGGACTTAACATGTTGGGACACATAATACATCATGAAATTGCCCATAATTCTCCATACCAGAGTGGTCTAGACCTCTACAATGACCTGCTTCCGGTGCAAAAATACATCAAACCCGAAATTATTACCCCGTTCAGCACCCTCAATGCGTCGGAATCCCCTCTCAAGCACGCATTTGGAATTTTCCATCGGGTCTCGGCATACTTAATCTCGCATCCGCATCTCGATCACATTGCTTCCTTAGCCATCAATTCGCCGGCGTTTTCTAATAATAGCTCACGCCAAGTATACGGGGCGCTGCACACCCTCTCGGCGCTCCAGGACCATGTTTTTAATGGTGTCATATGGCCAAACATGCCCAAGTTCAATGTGGTCAAACTTCACAGCCAGAAGTATTGGAAACCGTTTTCCATAGCCAACGGTAATTTCACCGTCAACATGTTCGACATCAGCCATGGAAAACTCATAAAACTGAACAATGTGAGCAATCTGGACAAGCTCGTGCCGTTAAAGGAGTCCGATATCGACGGAAACCTCGATATAAAACACTACATTTCCTCGGCGTTCTTGATCACAATTCCGTCTACCAACGCAAGTCTCTTGGTGTTCGGCGACTTTGAGTCCGATTCCATATCGCTCTTGAACAAGAACCTCACTATCTGGCGCCATATAGCTCCGCTCATTGTTTCCCATCAACTAAAAGGAATAATTTTAGAGTGTTCATCGTCAGGAGATTGTGATCCCGACGAACTTTACGGTCATTTGATGCCTTGTCACTTGATAGCAGAGCTCGAAAAGTTACGAGCTGAGTGTCTCAGTATTGATCCGTCGCTGGAATCACCATTGAGCGGTTTCCATATCGTGGTGACCCATGTCAAAGACGTGGGATATGTCGACCCTCGACGCCGAATTCTCAACGAACTCGAACAACTCTCCCAACAAGCCCAGTTGGGCATTCAATTCTCGGTGGCTATTTCCGGTGTATCCATTGTATTATAGATCTAGAATGTACATACTTTTACGCTACCTCGTATACATCCAGCGCCAATTTGATGTGCAAGTCGAACGGAAGTGACTCTTCGTCAGGTCCACGTCCAACAACGTCCACCACCGACACTTTTCCAAACGAGGTGTCGGCCTCTGTAGCTTGGTCGTTTTCGAGAGAGAACTGGATTTCCATGGGGAACAACGATTCTTCATCAGGTGCGGGAACCAGGAACTCAAATGATCCTTGGGGAGATTCGATAGGAATAGTCACAGTAAAGAAAACTCCATCACCAGTCACCTCGTACGGAACGTCTTCCACCGTAGGTTCCTCGCCCACGGGCACTAGTATAGAAACTTCGACATTTTCCAAGTGTTGATGAGTCTGGACAAATTGGTCAGTAAGTTCGTATTCCAACGTCACGTCGGCACGGCCGTCGTTGCTCAGAACCCACGCGCTGACTACAAACGGCACCAAGCTGCGGTCGTCTTGCTTTCCTGCTCCGCGCCATCTCAATACCCCGATAGACCGGTCGTCGGCCGGGAACGATTTATTCTGGTCTTTCAACGAAATCACGCTTTTCTGGGTGAAAAGTTGACGGTCAATGTTGGGGTGAGGATTGTACTGGATGCCGGGTCCTGTAGTAACAATAATCGATGCATTGGCAAGGTCAGAGTCGTTAATTCGCAATTGCAAATCACCTTTGACCTCGGACAGAGTGATGGCGCCGTCACGAGTCAACGACGCCGAGATTTTCTCGTTCACAGTGATGAGCACGCCATTGTTAGTCGCCTTGGGTGCCGGAGCAGGCGACGCCGACGCTACAGACCGCGAGTAGCCGGGGGCAGCTGCTACCGAACCGGACAGTGGAGGCACATTGGATCCTAGGTGGCCCGAGTTGAACCGCGGTTCGTTGTGCGCAAGTAATGGCTGGTGGGTCTCTGCCACCTTGGTGGGCTTTTTACCCAACTGGAGCCCGCCACGCGTAGGTCTACTGGAGATCGAAGGACCGGAAACCGGGGTGTTGTCAATCATCGGCAGCGGCTGGTATGCCGGTTGCAGCACCGATGTCTGGCTATAATCGTACTGGCTTGCCATATGGGGCGTTTGCTCCAAGTTTTTGCGTGCCAATTCTCGGCGTTGAATTTCCTTAGCTCTACGTTTGCGTTCTTCGGTGGCCTCCAATTCCTTGTTCCGCTCGATGATCTCCTGGATCTTTTCCTCGTGCGAGTCCATCTCCATGAACGTTTGAACCTGCGACAACGTCAAGTTTTCCTTGTATCCCAATGAGATAATCTCGTCAAAAGCTCCCAATATATCAAAGGCACTGGCAAAAATCTCCAGTTCATCCACTTGTCTCAACATGTTACTGATGGTGGAAATGAACAAGTGAAGCGTATCGATGTCCTGTAAGATATTGGAGTCCTTATTGGTGAGTAAAACCACATAAAGATCTTCCAATGGCTGATAAACATAACGAATGGACTCGTCTTCAACGGCAGTATTGTGGGAAGTCAGTTCGGAAATCAAACTAGGAAAGTTGCCTAGAAGTCCTGTGATACGGTCCTTCGATATATCACGAAACAGACGCGAAAGAAGAGGTTTTCCGCCTCGGGTGCAGATCGAAGCCGCCAACACTACCATTGCAGATTGAGGATCGAAGAAATTCGTGTTCACTCTGGGTCGTGCGCGGGCCATAAAACGTCGCGCAAATACTTTCATGAAGTGATAGTAGCAGATCAAACAGATGTAGACCAGACGCCAGAACCAAAAAAATGAGTATGGCATGTCCTGGTTCACACTGGAACTTGTGTGTTTCGTACTCTTCTTATTTTTCGTACTTTTTGTTTTTTATACTTCGTTTTCGTATTTTTATTTTTTCTTTCGTCTATTAATGCTCACTTATTGATATGAATGTCCATTTCGATATCCACCTCGCCCAGCCCCGCCTGGCCCTGTTGCCGGAGCTTTCTTTCCTTGAATAATTTGCCGAGCTCACGCTCAATTTCCGCAATCAAGCCTTCATAGCCACACGATCTGGACCGTACTCGAGCTTCACGTAATAATCGCTCTGCCTTCTCGTACTGTGAAAGATGCAAATGAACCACTCCCAATCCGTACGTAGCCAACGCTACTGTCTCATTGATGGTGGAATTGTTCTCGATGATTTCCTGGGGTAATTTTTTGGCAAATTCAAGCACAGACTGGTACGTTTCAACCGAAAGTCCAATACATTTGTCTTTGTTGGCTATAGCCTCTTGGTACTCTGCCTTGTCTTCAACACTGCCTTTTTCCATCATTTTTTGTACCATATCCTTGGCGTCTTGCAGTTCTTGTACCGTTTTTGGCGTCAAAGTCTTAATGGTATCGTAGTCAAGACCAGCAGATTCGGCGAGTTTACGACGAAATCCAATTTCTTGTGCCTCAAACTCTTCTGCCTGCAAATAGAGCAACGACGCCAAGTTGCACTGGGACAAAAGTAGCTTATGTGGATCGACATCGGCCAAAAGCATCCATTCTGTCATGGAGATTTTCACTCGAGAAGCCATGCCCAAATCGCCAGTTGCTACACATATGGCCGTCAAGAGGTCCATGGCATTGAAAAACTCGTCGGAAAAAGGGTACCAAGCTGCTGGATTTTTGTTGATCAGAGTGACAACTCCGTCGGTGCTGACGGTGATGGAATCGTGTTTGATGGTAGCGTTGTAGTTTTGCGGGGTTTTGTCGTCGTCGCTTATAGCCGTCATCTTGTAGATGGTGCCTGAAGGGCCCAATTTCTTGTGGACTTCGTCCTGGGCAATCAACAAGTGAGTCATGAGTATAGCCTTGCTGAGCAGAGGATTGAGGTTATTGAGTTCCACCAACTTTATAGCGATCCGAAGGTCTTTCTGGATCAAGTGAGCCCGGTGCTCTGGCGTAGCAATGCGCCGTCCATCTTCCGAATCTGGTGCCGCCGTCAACACCTTCATGTACAACGTAGCAATCTCATTATAGATGAATTCCGCATTTTCTTTCTGGTCCAACCGCTCAAACATCTCCGCCACCTTGAGCTGGATCCCAGTATACTCGTCACTCAACGAATCCATTCCAATTTCATCACAATGTTCGAGTGCCATGATGTAATATTTGAGTGCCAATTGGTAGTCATTTTCGCCGCGGTCAGATTCGGCCCAAAGACCCTTGCGCAAGATCTTTGCCACCGACAGAGGAAACGTGTGCTTTGGCCACCACGCATAGTAAATATAACCAGTGGTGATCAAGGTTCCCACTCCAAAGTAGAGAAGCCTTCTAGGCAATTTTCTTGGTGTATAATTGTAGTTGTAGGTATATTGTTGTTTGAAGGTTGTGCCTATGTGAAAGTGGCGTGCACGTTTGAAAAAGGGAAGACGAATTGGACGAATGGAAACCATGAAGAAAAGTGACAGAAATACTAGAAGTTGTAGAACGAAAGCGAGAGTTGCAGGATTAAGACGGTGTGTGCAGTACTACAGACTGCGACCCATGCAGTACCGAAAGACCTTCTCCTGCAGCGAATCGTACTTCGTACGATTCATGATGAGCAACATTGCAGACATTTTCAACCCTCCCGCATCGCGCCCGGTCGTCACAGACAATTGCGCGCCGTGCACGGCTGTGCAGGCTCTCATGTGTTTTGGTGGGGGATGGTATATGCTGCTGGGGTTTCCATTACAAGATAAAAACGGAATTATCGATGTACGTAAGCATCCAGTTTGGTGGCAAAAAAGTGTACGAGGCGTGGGGGTTTTGTTAGTAGGATTAGGAGCATATAGAGTGGGGGAGTTGGCACAAATGGCGTGGCATAGGTATAAGACTAAGTAAACAAAAAAAAAGATACTGCAAAAGAGGATGGAAAAAAATAATGACTCCGACGCGATTCGAACGCGTGCATCTTTACGATAACAGAACTTGAGTCTGCCGCCTTAAACCACTCGGCCACAGAGCCATTGCTGAAAGAAACTACTCCTGGTGACTTTATCATGCGCAGCCCCTACCTTCCTTCTCATTTTCAGTTCGCGCCGTTGTCTTGTTCATTTTCCGTTGGCCATAATATGGAAAATGGTGGGGCCAACCACCCCTTTCAACTATCGCTGTTGGACCACAAATTGTCCCATCTAGCAGAGCAATTCCATACGGCCGTATCGGTCGACCAGCTCGACGAAATCGTCGCCGAAATAGATTCCTCCACAAATCTCATCGACCAAGAATTACACCATTTTCACCACCCTCAAACTGAAAAGACTCCAGCAAGATACAAGTAACATCGAACTTGGTCGTACAAAGTTGTCGTCGGCGATTGCCTCTTCTGGTGAACTTTCGCTGCTACTTTCGGCCGCCGACGATTTGGGCAATACTTTGACCTTCAAGATCCGGTCGTTGGATAAAGAAATAGGCAACGTCAACAAGACATTGGCGCTCGTCGAGGACTTGCAGCTGCTCAAGAACAACATAAACCAGGCATACTATGCCATAGAAACAAAAAATTGGGAACTCGCAGCCCATTGCATTCACACCATAAACACCAGTATCGATGAAAAAGTTATTACCGGCCAATTTTCATCGGTCGTTATCCCTTCCACCGACATTCCCGAGCTTCCACAAAAGACCATTTCCAAATGGACCGAGGAATTGACCCAGGTTTTCCAGATCAACTTTGACGAAGCAGCAAGACAACGGAATGTAGCAGATGTAACTCGCTATTTCCAGCTTTTCCCTCTCATTGGACAAGATAAGGTGGGTCTCGATTGCTACTCGAGGTTCATATGCCACATCATCACCGATACCCTGCGTAATCTATTGAAATCTTCGACGAAAGATTCGTCGCGACCAGGTTTATACGCTACGATTTGTATGAACTTGCTCGAGAACATCTCGGTGATGCTCATGCAACATGGTCCTTTGATCCTCAAGCATTACAATGCCACTTTCACCGAGCCGCTCAGCTACGTTGTGGCCAAAATACAAGGTGAAATCGACTCGCAAGTGGGTCTTATTGCCGACACTTTCTACGACGTTCGAAGATTTCCTAAAGTTATACAAGATATTTCCTTGTACACGTTCCCCCATTTACGACACAGGCAAGAACCACACCATGAACCCCAATTTCAAGACCTGGCAGACATTGTCAACTTGATCGAAATCGGCGACTTGATGAATGAACTAGCCACCATTCTTCACCAATGGTCCTTATACTGTCGATTTGTGGCTGTCAAGTACTTCTCTACCTCTACGGAATCTCCTTTGGTTCCTGAAATCATCCAAAAATCAAACTTCACCGCCAAAGTCACCAGCAAATTATTGCCTGCTTTCGAATCACTATGTCTGTTTTATTTCCGCCGGTCGCTCGAAAAAGCTCTCACAATAGAAGAGCTCCCTTCTCTCGATCCTTTGTTGCGAGCAACCCATGTTTCAGTCTCGCCCGAGCAAGTTCCTTGTTCTTCTGTCATTGAAGACATCACCATTGTGTTGAATAATACCCTCCAAAACGTTCTTGATTCGGCGCATCCATCTGCCGTCAAGAAGTTCATTGGAGTTTGCTTCGAGGTTATTCAGCGAGACTTGGTAAATGGCTTTTTCATCAAGAGCATAAACGAAAATCAGCCCCGGTACAACTCCAGTCTTGTGTTGGTGACGGCGTCCGATACAAGTAATGTCACCAGTCCTGGTGCTTCTCGCAGTGGAACCCCGGCACCCGAAGGTTTGGGGTTCTTCAAAGGTGCTTCTAGTGCTCTTGGAAATGTAGTGGGAACCGGCGCTGTTGTAACCACTGCATCTGCTAACCCAGAAAGACTCAAAAACTTTGTACTATATTTGAATACCGTTGCTGTTGGTCAAGAGTATTTCAACAAAATCATCACCAAGTTAGCAGATTCCAGTTTCTTGTCCAAGGCTTTCCCCTTTGGTTCGGACAACGAAAAGGTGGCTAGCATATTGAAGACTGACTTTCTTGACCCGTTCAATACCATTTCGCATAAGATTATTCAAGACAGTTTGGTCAATCTTTATAACCAGTCTTTCAAGTCGAAGCTATTGGTGATGGTCAACGAATGCTTTCCAGAAGTCAACGAGACAAACTACGTTGTCTATTCTGCCAACATTTTGAACGATACTTCCAGTCTCGTCAGATTTGCGTCTTCGTGGCAGGCCACTATAAGGCCATATAAGCAGACATTTCACAAGAATCTCGTGTACCAAAAGCTCGTCAAGCTTTTAGTGGTGAACTTGGCCAATCTTCTCGAGCTCAAATTTCTCGCTGTATTGAGAAAGTTCAAGATCAACGAGTTGGGGTCGCTCAAACTTGAAAAGGACTTGTCTTCAATCATCAATGAGGTGTGTGAGGACAGTTACGAACTTCGAGAAAAATTTGTCAGAGTCACTCAGCTTGTTTTGCTCGTTGGAATGGATGACGAAGAGTATGAATTGAGCATAAAAGAGGGAGAGGATGATGGAATCAACTGGGTGTTGACACCTTTGGAACGTAAGCAAGGGCGAGGATATAGAATATAGGAACCTCTACAGGCAATTCAGCTCTACAGCTCTACAACTCTACAGCTCTGTAAGACAGTAGTATTAGCTATTATTGTATTATACACAAGATATAAGTCTTTGACTTCTAACTTCTTACTTCTTCGCAACCTCGTTCCCCTTACTTCCCTCCTTTTCGTCTTCATCTGGCTTGATTCGCAACCTGTCTATCATTCCCTCGAAGCGAGGATGACTATAATCACATTCAGCACCTTTGGGACAGAATCCTGTCACCCACAAAGGACACATTATTTTTCGTACATGTCGATTAGGACATTTGGGGCCCTCGGGACAGAATCCCTTTTCGTAGTTGGGGCATGCGGGTATTTTCAGTTGTGGATCGACGTGCAAATATAAACATTCAGGAGTTTGGGTACAAAATCCATTCTTTGAGTAGAACAAGCATTCGGGCATTTTCCGCAAATTGTATTCGTGGAGAAATTCACAGTGGTCATTCTTCTTACAGAGTCCACGAAGCCAATGCTTGCACACAATCTTGTTGGAATACATTGTAGGAACGTGTTTATTAGGACAATTATTGCCATTGGGACAAGAACCGGGAGTGGAAGGTAAAAAAAACTGGCATACTGGACGGTCTGGATTAACGGAAAAATTATGTTCTCTGCGAAGAAAAGACTCTATTTTTAGTGGCTTGTTGCGAGTGTCGGGATGTATCACCGGATTCAACAGTAACATGATTAGAAATTAGGAAATTGAATCACGACAGAATTGATATTTCTGGGTTTTGTGCAGGTCGATTATATGCCGTACTGTGAGTTCGGCTACGAGAGCCAGTAAATCCTGGCAAGTTTATGCCAATGGTAGTCCAAATGGGTTATGAGGTCGTTCTGTTTTTAGTTTGTTCACTTTTGTTCAATTTGGTTTAATTTTGTGGTTTTTGTTCAATTTTGTCCGAAAAATTGGAGTGAGTCCTAGCTCAGATTTCCTGAGTTCTTCGAATCGGAAAACTTTGGTTTCTGTGGCTTCTTGTGGCTCCCTATGGCTTGTGCATCCTCTGGATGACTTCTGCCAACTCTAGTTGATTCTACTTCAGTTCAATTCAGATTCTTGTTCTTGCTTATCTTGTTACTCTTTCTTGTCAGCTCTCGACTCTGTTCCCGCCTTCTTCTTCTTTTCATCCGCAAATGCCATCATGCTGGTTCTTCGGCGCACACCTTCGTGGATCCAGAACTCGCTGCGGTACAATTCCCATCCTTCGCGAATATCGGTGTTGAACATTCTGGCATTGAGAACAAGTTTGACATCAGTGATGCCTATTCGAGGCTGACATTGCAGCTGGCACGACACCAAAAACACCTCCAACTTGGAATCTCGGTTTTGAATCATCGCTGGGTTAAGCCTGTGGAACGAAATTAGTAACAAGTTCACCACGAAAAGTGACATTTCTCGTACAAGATCAATTATTGAATCAGAAAGTGGGATCTTAATCTTCACTAGCCGTATGTTGAACTGCCGGAGTCCCTTGTTGGTCGAAGACAAGAATCGACGAGGAAGTACGATGGTTTTTTGGTACTCTCCGGAGAGATGGTACAACATTAATGTTACTAGTAATGCAAGAAGACTGAACTGAAGAATCACCCGCTTGGTTCCCGTCGGTGTCTTTTCCACAAAGTAGAGCTGGTGAGCTATGGAGGCACTTAGGGAGCAGAGAATGGCCAAAAATGTAAGGTATTTCCGTCGCATTGCTCGTTGCTGAATCACCTGTTGTCTGAGATTCTCTTCAAGAAGTAAAAGATTGCGGAAGATTTTACCGGTGGCTGGCGTCAGAGTATACCCACTACTAACATACTCGGTCTTGGATCGGGCTGATTTGTCGCTGATTTCTGACCGAGTGGATTTCCGTCGATGTCTCTTTTTCGGTTTGGGTGTTTCTCCGTCTTTGTTTCGGGGTGTTCTTGGTGTTTCCGGTGACCTTGTATCTGAAAATCCGTCCTTACTTGAGCTACGCCGTGCCCTGGGCGAACTTGATCGTGATGGAATCTCGAACGTTATCGGCGTTCCTGGCGAACTGGGCTCAGAATTGTAACTTTTGATGTGTTTCAAGTCTAACAGGTGCAGGGAGCCCACATCTGAGTCGGAAAAAAGCACTTCTTCAGATTCCCGTCCTCGAGATTGAACCGGAGTAATGTCCATGGGAGATGGAGTGGAACGAAAATTGGGTTTTAATTTTTCTTCCGAAAGTTCTGAAAGAGCTTCTGGTTCTTGTGGAGCCACCTGTGTCATTTCTGAGGTTTCAGAAACATCGTGAAGGCTCTTCTCAGACTTGGGAGTCTCCATTACAGTTTTAACCAAAACCAGAATTTGGTGAACTAAACGCGCGTGGTGTCTGGGTGCAGCTGGCCAACAAAATGGCTGTTAAAGTGGTCCTTAAAAGTTAGCAATGGTGTAGAGAAGGGTTAATAGAGGCTTGGACAAATCAATAGAGACAAGAACAACACTTGTTTTGTTGTTTTCTAACCCAATTATTGCAATTAATGTATGTGCTTCAATGTTTCGCTTACCTAAGCGGTACCCCAGATTTTTCCTTCAATACAGATTCGGTGTCATGTCTCTCAAACAACAAAAGGAGAATTTCGTCACAGGCTTGACCGGAGGATCTGTCCCGGAGATCTACTGGGTCACCCTGGTGGCATTGAGTGGGTATCTTGCCTACAACATGATCAGAAGCACCAGCAGAAATATACCGTTTGTTGTAGATTTTTCACTTCAAGTGGTTGCCATTCTTTTGGCTGTAACGTTGTATTGCAACATCATTGGTACACTCCATGGATTAGTATTGGGTCCTGCAGTGTTGGTGATGTTTTCAGGGGCACCCAAGAAAACTCAAAAGAGTAAAAGTGTCAATTCGAGTAACGAGCTCTTACCACAAAAGCCATTTTTGACAGCCTATCGAGCACAAATGCTCATTTTGACGAATATTGCTATATTAGCAGTTGACTTTAAAGTGTTTCCCAGGAGATTTGCAAAGGTGGAGACATGGGGGACGTCTATGATGGACATTGGTGTGGGATCGTTTGTGTTCAGTATGGGGCTTGCAAGTTCACGGTTACTTATCAAGCAAATTTTACAACAAAACTACAAACGAGGCAGTTACGTAGGGTTGGTTTTCCGCAGTAGTGTGAAAGCTATGCCTGTTTTGGGACTAGGACTTGTGAGGTTGATCAGTGTCAAATCATTGGAGTACCAAGAACATGTTACTGAATATGGAATCCACTGGAACTTTTTCATTACCCTTGGGTTTTTGCCCATATGTTTGGCGTTCCTCAATCCGGTCATAGAGATCATTCCTCGAGTTTTTCTTGCGTTTTTTGTGACCATATGCCATGAGGTTGCATTGCAAAAAGGCTTGCAACAATTTGTTTTGCGAAGCGATAACAGAATGGACAATCTTGTCACCATGAACAAGGAGGGAATATGTTCCTTACCCGGTTACTTTAGTATTTTCTTGTTCGGACAGTGTTTTGGGTACTTTGTATTGCCTGGTCGGAAGACTCGTAATAACCTCTTTGGCGCCTCTCAAGGAAGCACACAAACAAAGTGGACGGTCACTACAAACCAAGGGTTGATTATTGCTACTTTGGTGTCTCATGGGTGTTTTTGGTACTGTCAAAACTCTTTTTTGGTAAGTCAAGTGTCTCGAAGACTTGGTAATATTTCCTATGTTATGTGGGTGGTTTCGTACAATTCGTCAATGCTTCTTGCTTACCATTGGATTAACCAAGCATTTCCAAATGCCTCTATGTCTCCAATTCTACAAGCTATAAACAAAAACGGGTTGGCGATTTTTTTGCTTGCAAATGTTACCACTGGTGTTGTAAATATGACGATTAATACGTTGGAATGTGGGTCAATTTGTGCGGTTGCAATACTTGCGGTGTATGGACTTTCGTGGGTTGTGGTGGCGATAATCCTTGAGAGAAGGAAAATCTATATTAAGTTGTAAAAAGAAGAAGGAAGTAGTGAATTATAGAATACAAAACTGTGAATGGAAAGTGAAAAATGGAAAAGTTGCAAAAAGTGAAAATTTCCAAAAGTGAAAAAAAATAAACAGTATGATACGAAACACTATATACCAAATGAAAAGTAATTATAGTTTCAATTGAGTATATATCTCAACCTCTACGTCCATACACTTCCTTACTCTTTCTCTTTCTCTTTCGTCTCTCGCACCGGCTCCAAATTCCTGCACACCATATACTCGGCTCGCGGATCTCAACTCGTTACCATGTCAGTAGCACAATCCAGTTCATGGACCTCGTTCCTCAAGTCGATCGCCCTGTTCAACGGCGATTTGCTGTCTCTCACAGCTCCACCGTTTATATTATCTCCCACTTCCTTGTGTGAATATTCTCAATATTGGGCCGAACATCCAGAACTTTTGGTTTCCCCGGCTTCGTTGAATATTAGCGATGAAGCCTCCAACAGCGAAAAAAGTGCCATGGCTGAGAAACGACTTATTGCAGTGTTAAAGTGGTTCATTTCCACGTTGCGGTCGCAATACTGTTCCAGAAGCGAAAGTATGGGCACTGAAAAGAAACCGCTCAATCCGTTTTTGGGTGAGGTGTTTGTCGGCAAATGGACCGGAGCAGCTACCGGTGATGAAAACGCTGGAGAAACGGTTTTGGTGTCGGAGCAAGTGTCGCACCATCCTCCGGTAACGGCATATGCTGTTTTGAACGATAAGAATGGCGTTAAGCTCCAAGGTTACAATGGTATCAAATCGTGGATTTCTGCCACTTCGATCAATGTTCAACAATTTGGTCACGCCATCTTGGAGGTTGGTCCTGAATCGTTCTTGATCACACTCCCACCGCTTCATATCGAAGGACTCATCACAGCTTCACCTTTTGTGGAACTCGAAGGCACTTCGTACATTCAAAGTTCGTCTGGTTATATTGCCAAACTCGACTTTTCCGGCCGTGGCTACTTTTCCGGCAAGAAGAATACATTCAAGGCGCGAGTGTTCCCGGATCTTTTGTCGTCTCAGAACAAAGAATCGGCCATTTGCACCATTGCGGGCCAGTGGCTGGGTAAGTCATATATCACCAAAGGAGGCTCCACTCCAAAGAAAACAGACATTTTGTTCTACGACGCCCACAGTCCGGCCACCCACCTCAAGGTGAAACCAATTGAAGAACAACACCAACTTGAATCTCGTAAAGCGTGGGCTAAGGTTGCCGATGCCATCGCCAAGAGTGACTACGATTTAATCCACAAGGAGAAATCTCTCATTGAAAACTCCCAGCGTGAGATGCGCAAGAAGGAAGAGGAGTCAGGAATCCCATGGAAAGCCCGTTGGTTCGATGAGGTGGATTACGAACAAGGACCCGACCATGATGCTTTTCTCAACTTGTGCAATTTGGCACTGCTTTCAATTAAGAATGCTCCCTCAGGTACAGCCAAGAAGGCCAAGCATGACACGGGAAGCGCCAAGCACTGGAGGTTCAATAGAGAAAAGTGGGACGGTGAGAGTGAAATTAAAGTATAGAATATGTAAACCAATAATGGCTGCAATTAATGCACGATAACACTAACTGCATAAACCTAGTTGCACGAGTGTCGCACGTGCTCCAAAGTAGGGCGCCACAGGCACACGTGAGCATGACTGCGCTTCTCGGGCACCACACGCAACCCCGGTCGGCCCAGCCATCCACCCGCACACAACGTTTGTTACACAAAAGCGCCGGTGGGTTCGCACCCAGATTCAAGGTGATAAAAATTTTAAGCGGTAAAGGTTAAAGAATAGAAATGGCCGAGTCTCACAGATGTATGTATACTAAAAACGAACCAGAGTGATGGGCACGGTGAAGAGAAGAAGAATACCATGAAGAAGACCTTAGATGTTCCTCGTTTCAAGTTGAAAAATCCATCGGTGAAAAATCAGTTGAAAAATTGAAATATTGGTGAAACAACAAGAAAGCCAACGAAACAAGTATAAGAATCTTCTATGGCTGTGAAAGTATCTTCTATGGTATTCATCTTCACCCACTTTTTCATTTTCATTACTAACTCAGTGTATGTCAAGGGAAAGCACATCTCCTACCAGCGTTCAAAGAACGTAACCAACCCCAAGGTGTCGTTGATCCAGATTGACGGTGTGGCCAACCCTCAAGATGCCAAGTTCTACTTGGGTAAGCGTATTGCCTACGTTTACCGTGCGCAAAAGGAAGTCAGAGGTTCCAAGATTAGAGTTATCTGGGGTAAGGTTGCCAGAACCCATGGATCCAACGGATTGGTTAGAGCCAACTTCAGAAAGAACTTGCCACCAAAGACCTTTGGTGCTTCTGTTAGAATCATGTTGTACCCATCGAACATCTAAACCCATGCCATATAACAATACAAATTAATGTAACGAAAAGTGTAGAAAAAGAAGGGAAGAAAGGAACAAGAAAGAGAGGTTGGAGGAATAAAAGGAATAGAATTTTGAGTTATTTGTGCTTCTTCTGTTTCACTATTCTCTCTCACTTTTCAATTTTCCTGACCAATTATATTACTGACCTATATTTTCCAAACAATTCACTTATTTCCTCTACTTACTCCCTTCCCTCCTCATTAACTTCATTTTCCAATCTATTTCGTTCTGTTCTCTTCTCTCTTCCTTTTCCCCCACATCGAGCGCGCTCAATCGTTTCTTTATGGGTAAAAACAAGAAGAAAAGTGCCAAGTCTCTGGGCCCTGTAGAAACTTCTGGCGCCGATACGAATGGCTCGACGACCCCACAGGCTTCGGAAAACAATCCTATACCACCAAACACGGTTGAAAATGACAAAAATATCAACACAAACCAAAATGTTGATGACAGCGAAACAACAAATAATCAAAAGCTACAAAACACCAACGGCCTGATACCGTCCCACAAGGCACCAGAACAACCTTCGGGTGGCACTGAAATTGAATCACAACAGAAAGAAGAAATAAAAGCGTTACAGAAACGAATCGCCGAACTCGAGCTCCAAGCTAATGTGTCGGATGATGATTCAAACATCAGAAAACAACTCGAGGAAGTCACCAAAGATCGAGATGAAACGAAGGCATCGTACGATTCCCTTCTTTCGAAGTTGTCGTCGATGAAGACTGTTTTCAGCAAGATGAAAGAAGCTCAGAACGAGCTTGAGGAGACCAAAGATGCATTGCAATTGGAAGTCGAGCGAGCAGACGAGGCGGAAAAGGCAAAAACAAGCCTTGAAGCTACCGTGAAGTCGCTTCAACAAAAGACAAGTGACCTCAATGGCGAGTGTGATCGACTTACAAACTCGTTGACGATGCTTCGTCGTGAGTACCAAACCAAAGACGACAGTTTCCTGGACGAACGGTATGAGCTCGAGAACCAGAACTCCAGACTCAGCAAGACCATCAGCGAGCTCAAGGCGGAGATCACAGAACTCAAAACTGCTAGGAGCGAGCAGGCGCTGGAGATGAAAGATTTGCATGCTAATAATGAAAACTTGAGAGAAAAGCTAGAAGAAAAGGAGAAGGAAGTAGCACAGAGAGCGGAGAAGATTTCCGAGCTCGAGACCCATATCACGCAAATTAAGCATGACAGCGATTCAACCGTCAAACAACTCGAGAACCGGGCAGCTGAGCTCTTGGCCGAGGTTGAACAGAAGAACAATCATATAACTAAACTCACGGAAACCGTCAACCGCCAAACCAAAACCATCGACAACTTTGGAGCCGAGCGCGAGAAGCTCAAGCTGTTGGAAAACGACGTAAATGCCAAACAGCTTCTTATTGGCAAACTCAGACACGAAGCCATCATTCTCAACGAGCACCTCACCAAAGCGTTACAAATGCTCAAGCAACACCTGAGCAGCGAGAACAACGCCATAGACAAGGAGCTTGTGCTGAATGTTCTCATAGGTTTCCTCCAGTTTCCTCGAGGTGATACCAAAAAATACGAAGCTTTACAGTTGATTAGTGCATTATTGGATTGGGACGAAAACCAAAAAGTGGCCGCCGGGCTCAGCCATGGTCAATCGCAACGAGTAGAAGGCAGACAGAGCTTTGTTTCGCTATGGACCGACTTTCTTGAAAAAGAATCGCGCGGCAAGTAAGATTTTACCATTAATATACCCTCCCAATTCATCTTCATCATTTAAGCTGTCTGTAGGCCCATACACCAGCACTCCTCCGCGTCTTTCACAGCAAATCGCGACCTGGTGATCCCAATGCCCGATATCCAAGATTTTTTTGGTGCCAAGAAGCCGGCCAAGGCCACGGCAAACGTATGTATTTGGTGTTCGTCTTCCAATCACATAGCTAACTCAGCAGAAAAAACGAAAGCAGCAAGACGAAATTATATCGGTTCTTTCCGATGATGATGTTGTAGATCTCACATCTCCAGAACCCAAGAAATCCGAGCCAAAGCGTAGGCGTACCACGGAATCGCCCAAGAAGCCGGCTAAGAGTGCGGAAACATCCAAAAAAACCGTCAATGGCTCGCCAACGAAGAGTAAAGTTGCAAAACAGAAAGTTGAAGAATCAACAAAAAATTCCAATTCAGCCGATCAGAACGCAGATGATGTCCTTGCGACGCTTCCAGATGCCGAATTGCCAGATGTCACGGAGTCTAAGCCATTCTCGTTTGCTCAGAAGAAAGATGGACCCCAATCATCTGGAATGTCAGTTGACATTGACGCCAAGGCAAATTGCCTTTCTGGCCTCACAATTGTATTTACTGGTGTTCTTCCCAACTTGGACCGTGACCAGGCGGAAGGTTTGGCCAAGCAGTACGGAGCCAAGGTGACCAAGGCGATTTCAGGCAAGACCAGTTTGGTTGTTCTAGGCGACGAAGCCGGACCCTCAAAAGTGCAAAAAATCAAAGCCAACAAAATCAAGGCTATCACAGAAGAATCATTTCTCGAGCTCTTACGTCGAATGCCGGCGGAAGGAGGCAACAGTGAGCTGGCGTTACGTGCAAAAGAAAAGAGAGACGAAGAGGAACGCAAGCTAAAAGAAGCGGTCGAGAGAGAAGAACGTGAAGAAAGAGAGCAGGCAGCAAAAAAGGCTAAAACCAGTTCTGTAAAGAATGAAAGTTCACAGAATACTCCGTCACAACCCACCACTTCATCGGCAGACCTTTGGACCGTGAAATATGCCCCCAAAGATACTAGCCAGCTATGTGGAAACAAGGGCCAAATCAACAAGCTCCAGTCGTGGTTGGCGTCGTGGTTCGATAACGCCAAGTCCGGCTTCAAGAACCCTGGATCCGACGGATCGGGAGTGTTTCGAGCATGCTTGATCAGCGGCCCTCCAGGAATCGGCAAAACGTCAGCGGCACATTTAGTTGCCCATAATCTCGGGTACGATGTGTTGGAGAAAAACGCCAGTGATGTTCGTTCGAAGTCTTTACTCAACAGCAACCTCAAGAGTGTTTTGTCCAATACTTCCGTGGTGGGTTTCTTCAAACATCAGCATGACCAAGCCAGTGTCAATGATAGAAGATTCTGTATCATTATGGACGAGGTTGACGGGATGTCCTCCGGTGACCATGGAGGAGCTGGAGCACTTTCTGCTTTCTGTCGTATCACCTCAATGCCACTTATACTTATTTGCAACGACAAGCTGTTGCCGAAAATGAGAACATTTGACCGAGTCACTTTGGATCTCCCGTTCCGTCGTCCCACGGAAAATGAGGTGAGGTCGAGACTCATGACAATTGCACTTCGTGAGAAGATCAAATTGGATCCTACTGTAATTGGTCAGTTGGTACAAGCCACCGGCAACGATATTCGCCAAATGATTACGATGCTTGCAACGGTTTCGCGCACACAAAAGACCATCGGTCACAATGAAAGTAAGGATATGGCCAAGGCATGGCAAAAGCAAGCGATTCTCAAACCTTTTGAAATCACGGCAAGATTGTTAAGTGGTCAAATCCATAACCCCAATGCCAACCACAGCTTGAACGACAAGATCGACTTATACTTTAACGATATCGATTTCACTCCGCTAATGATCCAAGAAAACTATTTGTCCACTCGTCCCACTAATGTCACCTCGACCAAGAACCACCTTGAAAGAGTAGCCAGTGCCGCCGACGACATTTCCGAGTCGGATATTATCAACTCGTTGATTCGGTCAGGTCAACAGCAATGGAGCTTGCTTCCATTCCATGCAGTAATGTCGTCGGTTAAGCCAGCGCTGTCAGTTGCTGGTCAGGTAACGCTGAGAATCAACTTTGCCGGGTGGCTTGGTCAGAACTCAAAAGCCATGAAGTACCAGCGGCTTTTACAGGAAATTCAGTATCATACTCGCTTAAGAACTTCGACCGATAAGATGCAATTACGACTCGATTACTTGGCAGCACTCCAGCACAAACTCACAACTCCTCTTTTGAAACTTGGCGAGGAGGGCATTGGCGAGGTAATTGATGTGTTGGATCACTATTATCTCACCAAGGAAGACTGGGACTCGATAGTGGACTTTGGAGTTGGACCTATGAAAGCCGAGGTTGTTCTCAAAGACATTTCCACCAAAGTTAAAACTGCTTTCACGAGGAAATATAACCTGTCTACGCATCCAATAGCCATCTACAAGACAGGAAACTCGGTGGCTACCGGAGGTAGGAAACAGACAGTGGACTATGAAGATGTCATTGAAGACGATACTGCGAAAGATGAAGTAGAAGAGGAAGTGGAAAATGACCAGATTGATGCTAAAAAGGATAAATTGATCAAAGAGGTGAAACCGAAGAAAAAACGGACCAAAGCAACGGGTCCTGCGGCAAAGAGAAAGAAGACATGAATGAGAGATACAAGAGGATTTAAGATGAAGGCAGCGACTGCATATACCGGTTCTGCACACACAACGCGGACCCATTTCGAATCCGCGCTATTCTTCACTCCATCATAACACCTGCAACCACCATGACCGATCCCCTATTCAAAGTTCCCCCTACCAAGCGGGCAGGGCCCGTTCTTGCTCCGCTCTCCACGCGCACAAACAATGCTCCTCGTCGAAAACCGCCTCCAATTGATTTTCTGCTTGTTAATGGCCTGCACTCATTTGACACCGACGGAGAAAGCGGCCAAAAAAAGGAGACGACGCCCCAAATGGCTCAGATTCACAACGAGACGTATGCAGGGGACTCCACTCCAGCGTCTTCGAAAGCGGAAACCAATCAAAGTCCGCTTTTAACTGGAGAATGCTCACATCTCGATGACATTACACCGGAACAATGGAACCAACTTGCCAATAACAACCGCATAGTAGAGCTCACGTGTTTGGGAGAGGGCAACGGTGGGTCTGTCTCCAAGTGTAGGCTTGCACAAGGGTCGCCTGTGTTTGCTTTGAAACTCATCAAGGTGGATACCAATCCGTTGATTCAGAAACAAATTCTTCGTGAATTGCAGTACAATCGGTTGTGTAAGTCGCGCAATATTGTTCGCTATTACGGAACATTCTTGATCGAAAGCCAGCAGATGATCGGTATAGCCATGGAGTATATGGGAGGCCGATCCTTAGATGCCATTTATAAGCGAGTAATAGAACTCGACCCATCAAACCGAATCAACGAAAAAGTGTTAGGGAAAATTGGCGAAAGCGTTCTCAATGGCCTCAACTACCTCCACCAACAAAAGATTATCCATCGAGATATTAAACCTCTGAATATTTTGCTCGATAGCCAGGGCAATGTCAAGTTATGCGACTTTGGCGTTTCCGGAGAAGTTGTGGACTCGCTAGCAACAACCTTCGTGGGGACCCAGTACTATATGGCTCCGGAAAGAATTCAGGGAAAGCCTTACACCGTCACTTGCGACGTATGGTCGTTAGGGTTGACTATGCTTGAAGTGGCTAGCTGCAAATTTCCCTTCACCGTTGATAATCCGCAATTGGGCCCAATTGAGCTCCTCCAGCTCATTCTAGAGTACGAGCCAAAACTTAAGGATGTGCCTGAAGATGGAATTTATTGGTCTGAAGCGTTCAAAAGCTTTATAAGTTACTGTCTCAAAAAAGAACCTACAGAACGACCTAGTCCGCGGCAAATGTTGAACCACCCGTGGTGTGTGGGTCAGAGCAACATCTCTGTACGCATGGATGGCTTCATACGCCGTCTATGGGATATAATTGATTAAGCTGAAGAACTGGGGCAGTTTTCCTGCACAAACCCAATTTTCCTGCACTCAGCAAATGTCGAATCCGCGTTCATCCAATTAAAATCTCAACTTGTTGTATTATGCCTGTTCCATTTGAGGGATTGTTACCCTATGCCATCATGGCTGCCTTCTTTGGGGTTGCTGGCCACGGTGTAGGATTTGTCAGATACTGGGACAATGGATGGAAAAAGGATAGATTTGACTTGGACGCCTGGGATGAAAAAATGATGCAAAGAGACTTTTTACTTACGGGTGTGAAACGAGGACAAAGTAGTGAACCGGTGGCTCCTGAACACTTCAAGACAGCCGACATCAAACTCCAACAATACTGGACCCCATATAGAGATCACTACTTTAGTCTCAGAGAGAGATTGTACAGGGGCTATACAACCGGCAACTGGGACTTTTCATGAGCATATGAAATCGTTTATACGATGTAATAAAGCGTATACGAGGAGATGTAGAGCAAAGAAAGGAGAATGTAGAGCAAGAAAAGGAATTGTAGAGCAAAGAACACAGAGACTTGAAACAAGTCTGCGCAGCTTTCGACAATCCAGCTAGGTTCTCATCTTTCTTGTCAGTTATCTTGATTTAATTCGATATGCTAGCTACTTAAAATCCTTGTATGTCCATTTCTCCGTAACCTTGGGCTTATACTTTCTCTTTTTGGAGACGGGAAGTCGGGCCTCTATCTTTCCATGTTCTTGCAACTTGATCATTGAATCATAAAAAAGGTTTCCCTCTGGTTTCAAATTCTTCAAATTACTTGGTAACTCGTCCGAAAGTTTCACTTCAAGAGGTCTTGCTATGGCGTCGTACTTGTAAAGTTTCTTCGGCTGTTTTACCTTCTTCACATTTGTAGATTTAGCTTCGATTTCTTGTTTATATTGATCCACTTTTGCAAGCTCATTCAATTGTTGCTTTAATTCCTGTAATTGCTGTTGTAATTCCATTCGTTTTTGGTGACGTTTTTCCTTATTACGTTGGGTTTTAGTTTTGATATTCACTTTCGTTGGTTGGTTAATTGAGAGCTTATAATCCACTTCAACTTGTTCTTCTTCATCACTGGCTTCATCTTCTTCTTCGTCGGCGGCATCGAGCTCGCTCACCATGTTTTTAAGATGATCTTGAAATTGTTGGAGCTCTTGTCTTTTTGCTTCACGTTCACTTTCCAGAGTAAATTCACTGGTAATTAATGATTTCCATGAATCAAGCGAAAGGGTTATACGATTTTGCCACCCACCACCTCATCATCTTTTGCAGATTCAAGTCGAAGAGATGTTTCTAAAAGCGTCTTTGGTATAACTTTGGCACGAGTGTGACTGTGAGAGGAAAACTTTTGCAATATTTCAGGCGTTGTATCTTCTTCCACGGTATCCCAGAGGTCATTAGTGACGTTTTTCTTGATAAGTCCATCTTTTTCAATCCTGGCTTTAAGCTTTGATTCTCCCATCACCTTACCAGAGAGCTTCATTAACTTGTATACTTTGCTTTTATCCACACCCTGGATCTTGTTATGATTACGGACCGATTCCAAAGGCTTGATTTTAGACTTATTGGTAAGAATATCATGAGTTTTGAGTTTTTTAGGTTGATTTTGATTCACCGAACCTTCATTATCAATGACAAAATCGTCCTCATCACCTACAAGACGTAATTTTTCGCGATTTTCTTCTAATCCCACCTGAACGTCATCAATGTCCACGTTTTTTCTCCATGCCCGTTTGCCCTTTCTAGACCGCTGGGAGGTTTTGGGGCGATTTTTCTCCATAAGTAGAGCGATGAGATTTGAGCAGAAATGTGATGAGGCGTGCGCGCACAAAAGTGCGGAGAGACGACATCAAAGAATGTCGCAAGGCCAAGTTTTTCAAAGGATCGTAAATCGCACCAAAAATCGCAGATTTGATTACAACCCGCATTTGGAACGAAAACATGCTCATGCGGCGAAATCTAATAATAGGTCTTCGCGATCGTATGCGGCATTTCCATTTTCCCCTGCAGTCGAAATGCAACGGTTAGGCGCACATTACAAATCCGATAATTACACAACGTAAATGCATCCTTAATGCAACAATTGCAATAAAAATGCAACGTAAACAATTTGTGACCCATTTATCTTCCATACCGCGAATTAACCTTTGCGAGCAAAAAGTATCTGCAGTACCACTTTCCCCCACCATGCGCCACCTTTCTCGGATATAACACGGACCCGACGGAACCGAAGTCGGGCCGCCGCGGAGCTAACACGGCTCCTAGTGAGTGCCACTCGATGCTCGATCAATGACATGGTTAAGGAGCTCTTGGTAACTACCTGGGTCTAGCCGTCCATTGATATTCGTATATACGGGCACCTCGAATTTCTTAGCTAAAACCCGACCCATATTCCGGCACATTTCCTCGGTATCGGCATCGGATTCATGAATTACCGTCGCAAAAGTTTCACCACTTTTCCGATCGCCAATGGTGTAAACGTAGGATCCAAAACGCGGCGCTGCCACGTCAGTAATAAACACGGCAATAGGGGGATAATGTTGCAGGGTGCGCGCCGCACACCCAGTGATCGCTACGTCGTAATCACCCGAAAATAATGCGAGCTTAGAAATCGCCGTAGTTGTATTCATGACCGTTTTTTCAAGTGCGAAGGAATTTAGATTCTGTTTAGGCGACTTAATGCGCGCCACCTGCATGCGATCCGACGTTTAGCCCCTCATTGGGCCATTCTAGACTAAACTACTGCTGCACAAACAAGGAATTTTCGCCGTGCATTGCATCCTAACCCGCTTCCGCCGCCATCTCCGCAGCCACTCCGCCGCCACTCGTCCGTCTATCTGATTTGATAAACTACCAATTAGGGGCCAGGGCTCCCCTCCCCACCGCCCGGCCGAATTAAGATACACCCGCTGACATAAGCGGGCTTCTTGCAGCGGCTGCGATGCACAACCCACGGCTCCGGCGCATGCGTTAGGCTGCATTTATGACTAATTTAAATACGGATTGATTCCCATGTAAACTTTTCGATTCATGGATTGAAAACCATCCCGCACGGCTGATTGATATTTGGTTTTGATCCTTGGACCTTGTCATTGATACTGCTTATCTATTGAATCTATACATACCAAATCAATTGGTTTTTGTTGAAGTTAACTGATCATTGGCAATACTTCCATTTTATCTGATCAATCGAAATCCTCCTTTTGCTCTTTATGAATCGTACCGCTACCAATTTGCCACCATCGTCTGCTTACAATGTCGCACAATCTTCTGGTGGTGTTCCTGCCGATGAGCCGCGCGCTCCAAATCGCGACCTACTTGACCATCTCAATGCATGCATTTTTGATGCTCCGTTACTAAAATCGGTTTCGCCGATTTCTGATGTCGGTGATGCATTCCCGCTTCGCGTGAGTGTAACGGACTGCAATTATGACACTTTGAAACCGACGGTTGGCCTGGTGTTACAACATGTCGATATTTCCGATTTTGATTCTGGCATTGAATTACGCTGTAATAACAAGTTCAATGCCGATAAACTCGTGGTGAAATTGATTGAGAACAATCTAAAGTTCACTTTGGACTATTCAGACTTCATTTCTCATCCAGGAAACCTCTTTGTGAAGAATCTTTCTAGCTCATTGATCAACCATGATTCACTCTTTGAATTCTTCCAGGTTCGTTCATGTTACAAATCATTGTCTAATGTCAACATCTTCAACAATTCCGATGAAAGCTTGTTTGCTATTCTCAAATTTGATAATTACTTGGACGTGGATTTCCTCATTGAACATTTGGATACTTCCAATAATCCATTCCATCATCTTCCCTCAGTTCCACTTTACGTCAACAAGTATATCAGCAAAAGAGAACGGAAACTCAAAGCAGAAGATTTCCAGCCTGCAGCATCCCAATCTCCTGCCCATAGTGAATCTGTCAATTTGTATAATACCATTGTTGTGGAGAATTTGGGAGAGTTTTTCAACTATAGCCCCACATTTGAATTACTAGGTCAATTTCTTTCCAAATTTGAAATGTTCCAAAAGATCGAATCGGTGTATTTCCCCTTAACCAAAGTGGCAGAACAAGACGTTAGTGTTTCAAACTTTGGATTCATAGGGTTTGAAGTTGACGAACACTTGAATGAAAATGTGCTCAAATGTCTTTACTACTTGAATAATTTGCTGTTTGAAGAATTCATGGCATTTGAAAATAAAGACATCATACCTATCAACCGTGAAACTGAATTTGACGACAAATCTCTTACTTCTGGAACACTCAAGATCTCCATTGGCCAACACAAGCATAACCATTACCTATACCAGGTCACTGGCAACAGGATGGCATTAAACTGGGAACCAAACACCATTCCTACGTTTACTTATATCGATATGAATTTGCATAACGCTGCAATCACCAAATTTTCCAAATATTTGAATTACCAAGAAACCAATATCTACGTTAACAGTTTCCCTGTGGTGTTTGAAAATAACGACAAGTTGTGGGAAACTTTCTGGAAACAATTTGGTAAGATCAAGTCAGCAAAGATCATCAAACCACAATTCTACTCAAAAAAGTCTACAGAAAGTACGGGCAAGATTGGATTTGTGTTTTTCGAGAACTTTAGACTGGCAGTCCGTGCCATCTTACTAACCAATGAGAAGACCATCAACACAAGTCTCACCGGTACTAGTCACTCGGTTCATGTCCAAACCTCGTTTGCAATCCAAAAGAGCAATCATAGTCCATCTGCACCAGCACAAGGTCAGAGATCTTCGGTCCCTAACAACTATCTTGCCCCTACACCTCACAACTACATGAAGCGATTCAGCTGGCCATCGGAAAATTACTACTATTCACCACAACCTATAGTTTCTCCCCCACTCACAGATTTTAACATGTACGCTCCATACGTCTACTACAATTATCCATACATGGTGAGAGACTTGAGTCCCCACGAAATGGCAGGAGATCAAGCAGTGGAACCACCTTCTGGGGACTACCCCAACTTCTACGGCAATGCCCAACCACAGAATTTCAATTATTACTTACCGTTTGACCACGGAACCCCAGCTACCTTTGCACCTCTGTCGATGCCAGGGTCAGCTCCACCACCAAGACAAGGCAAGAAAACTCAAAAGAAAAAATAGTTCAGTTGTACATATTGTGACGATTACCAGAATTTCATTAGACTTATGTACATGTAGCGGCTTCTATAACAGAGGTGGTGGCGCAACCTTCACCTCTTCGATAACAAGCAGTGGTTCTTCTTCTTCTTCTTCAACAGGTTCCACTGCCTGGACTTCTTCAATATAATGCTTGAGCATACTTTCTATGCCATTTTTCAATGTCACCGACGAAGATTCACACGATCTACATGCTCCTTTAAGTTTGAGATACACAGTACCTGAATCTTCATCGAATTTTGCAAATTCAATGTCTCCACCATCTTCTTGAATGGCCGGCCGTATACGGGTAAAAATGAGTTCTTTGATCATGGCTACAACTTCGTCGTCATCTTCGTTGATTTCCATGTCGTTAGAGAGCTCGTATTCGTCGTTAATAACAGGAGCTCCCGTAGTTAAATGTTCGGTTAAAATCAGAAAAATCTCAGGTTTCATCACGGCCCATTGGTTACTGTTAGCCAGTTTTTCTATGGTGATGAAATTGGACCCAAACATAACCGACTTGATGCCATCGACAGAGAAGAGCTTTACCGCCAAAGGACTACGCGCTGCCTCTCTTCCACTTAAAAATTCCAACGTTTCGTTTTCTTTCAAAATCGACATTGAAGGGAGAAATTTAAGAGCATGTTCATTAGGAGTGTCGGCCGTCTGGATGAACAAACTACGCACAAAATCAGCTCGAAGAGACCGAGCCGCACGGCTGCCGTTAAAAAAGCGTCCTGATATACCTCTTAACATGTTGTCTATATCTATTGTGATTTCTCAGCGATCCGGAACCATGTCATCACCGCGGTGCACCCACAGAGTACAGTACTTGTACCAAAGCACCAACTACCTTCACCAATATACTCACTCGTCAAACAAAATCTTCTCAAACATCGAAAC